>NW_021604782.1:3396161-3472719 GCF_004785775.1 Grammomys surdaster
CTCTCTCTCTCTCTCTCTCTCTCTCTCTCTCCCTCTCTCCTCCCTTTGCCATGCACTGAATAACTCTATTCTATACTATTCTGCCCTGTGCCTGGTACCTCACAGGGGAAGGGATGCCTCGGCATGGGGCTGCAGAGGCACCCCCTTCCCCACACCATACTGTGCCTCCAACAAACATATTCCTTTTTCCTTATCTTTTTATTAAACACAACAGGTACAAACAAGTTTTAAGTTGAAAAAAAAAAACAAATAATCAAATGAGATCCAGAGGACTTGGATATATGAAATTTAAAAGTCAAAAGCAAGAGGGCCTTAACAATGCAAACTCGTGGTTGATTTTTAGCACAGTAGTATTAGATGGCAAATAGTCGAATAGGTATTGCATAACATCTTTCAAAACACCAGGACTGCTTCAGGAACATTCTCTTCATTCTTTATAAGCAATTGGCATGTTTGGCCACTGGCGTGACTGGGATAAATATGGCTAATGGGGAGTGTTTAATAACAAGAAAGAAAAAAGTGAAGGCAAGGCCCATGGTGTTTACCTAGCAGCCATTTCTAGCTCAGTGCTGGCATGTGCTGGAAGCTCAGCAGACATTTGAATGGATGAAAAAAATCACCAAGGTCTATTGGACTCTGAGAAAGTCTCCGCTCAGCTGTCCCCTGTCTGTAGGTAACTTTAATGTAGCATGATATCAACAGGGCAATTCATCTTAAGTAACCACGTATGCTAGGTCAATTTAATTGCTGTTAAAGTGAGACTTGTTTAAAAGTCTGTGTCTGTGGGAACAATACAATCGTATTGCCACATTCCAATTTGGCTTTATGTTTTCATCAGCTCCGAAGCCTGCTCAGAGTTTGTATTCTAAGTCACACGTATGTGACTTAAGTTTTTGTTTTGTTTTGTCCTACCATTTCAGTGAAATAGAAAAACCCAGATTTTAACAATGCATCATGAATTTACAGTTTGGAACTGTCTTTTATCTAGAGAAGGTGGATGACTTCTAATAACTCTGACTGACTTTAGCATCGACATCAGCCCTGCCCTCCCTATTGTGCAACAGGGATGTGGTTTGCTGAGCAGGCCTGTGCAAAAAAGGTCAGAACTGTATCTGTTCGTTGTATGAGTGAGTCACATCCGTCGCTCCTTGCTCAAGAACAATTGGATCTTAAATAGTGGAAGATGCTGCCGGGAGGTTTGAGACGAATGTGATTCAATTCCAGCCGCCATGTGACTGTGTCTGCAGGAGGGGTGGGAGAGGCATGAAGGCGAAATTAAAGGAAAGGGGTGGGGGAACCACTTGCAAATGACTATGATTCAAGGAAGAATGTGATCAGAGCACTCAGTTCCTACCAGAGGGATAAATTCGTTGTAGTTAGAAGATGATGGACTCACCAGAAAGCTGAGCACAGTGGCAACATCTGTGATCCCAGCACTTGGTGGTGGAAGCGGGAGGACCTGGGTTCAAGATCATCCCTGGCCTGTGTAGCAAGTTGAGTGAGTCTGGGCAGACTAGGATTCTCTCTTTCTCTAAACACATGCTAAGTTCTGCCACTTTTGAGACTATGCCAGGCACTGGGAACTCAAAGAGGAAAGTGGCACATTTGTGTTCAGGGAAAAGCTCTCAACCTAGCTGGGAAAGAGAAACGTATTAATTCTATTTTTTTTTTAAAAAAGAAAAATTTCAATACACCTCTGCAAATACTGCTTTAGGTTGAAGAAGAAGACGTTCCTGGAGCCAGAGGGCAGAGCAGCTAGTGCTGCCTGAGACCCTGTGAAGAGTTCTCAAAAGGAGAGTAAATCAAGTTCGCAAGAGAACTGACATATGGCCACCCACAGCTAAGCAGGTCTCTGCTGGGCACCCACACACAGGCTGTCTACTTGACTCACATCATAACCCCATGAGACACTTACTATTATTTCCCAGTTTGCTGATAGGAAAACAGCTCATAAGTTCAATAACTTGAAAATGGCCCAAAGCATGGCACTAGTAAATAAAGAAGAGGTGGGCGTTGAGCTCTGGTTTCTGTTGATGACCTCCAGTTGACCAGAGGGGAAAAGGAAAGAATGGCATTTGGAGGCTCAGGGATACAGTTCACTGCTTTAGCTCTTCTTTGATCTCCAGCAAGAAGAGAAGGATGGAGAAAAGGAGGGAAGGGAGAGAGCAAGGGAAGAAGGGGCAAGAGGGCAGGCATGAGACTAGTAGTCTAATCACACACTAGGAATCAAGCCAGCCAAGCTGAGGTGCTACAGTTTAGATAGGATTTTTATATCCCTCCGAAGGCTCCTGTACTGGAAGCTTGGTTTCCAGAGAGGCTCAGGTAGGAGGTGGTTGAACCTTTAAGAGTTAGGAGTTGACTACACATACCTTCTGGTGATGTAGCTTGGTGTTCTTGTGAGACTCCCAACAATGGGAGGCATTCTCTGACTCTTTCGTCTGCTCTTGAGACTCTTTTCCTCCTACTGGGTTGCTTCATCCAGCCTTGATGGTTTGTGCCCAGTCTTACTGCATCTTGTTAGGCCATTTTCGGTGGATATTCCTGAGAAACCTGCTCTGTTTGTTTGTTTGTTTGTTTGTTTGTTTGAAGGGAAACAGAAGAGTTGATCTGGGGTAGAGAGATGGGGAGGTGGGAGGGGAAACTGCAGTCAGGATGTAAGGTATGAGAGAAAACTAAAAGTTAAAAAACAAAAGAGGAGTTGAGTCTTTCTTCAAGGGCTTGTCCTTCTACAGCTTACTGGCTTTTCACCAGGCTTGTAACTAAAGGAGCTACTCTGGTCCCTCCTGTCCTGTGTTCTTGATTCCAGATACAATTGGTTGCCATCCCCAGCACACAGTGCCACCACAGCAATGCTCATGAGGTAATGCAGACACCCAGGGCTAAATAAACTGCTTCTTTAAAAAAAACTTCCTGTCAAGTATTTCATTATAGTGATGAAACGCAGGTTAATATGCAGAATAGATTTTCTAGCTTGTAGATTGCCTGATAGTTCTGAATATGGTGGGATAATTGTGTGTGTATAGCATGTATATATGTATATGCTATACACAAACGCAAAATTTTTATATTGAATATCTAGTATGTATACCATTACATACCAATGTCTTTGAGATGGAAGGATTCTCAAAGTAGTTTTAATTTGTGTTTCCTTGACAGCCAATGATACTGAACACTTTTCTGTGAAGGATGGTGTAGAGATTTTGATTGGGATTGCATTGAATATGTAAATTGCTTTTGGTAGGATGGTCATTTTTACAACATTAATTCCACCAATCTATCTTTCCATCTTTTATTGTCTTCCTTGATTTTTTTTTCTTCAGAGTCTTAAAGTGTTTATTGTAGACTCTACATATTTGGCTAGGTTTACTCTGAATTTTTAGGCTTGTTGGTTGTTATTCCAAAATATGGATGCACTGTAATTTATTTCTGCTATTCCTTATTATTATATCGTTTTCATTAGAAACAGTGTTCAATGAACATCATATTAATACTAATTAAGAAGAACATAATATTACCATGTTAAACTATCATTCTGCAATCATTTGTTTACTAAAAGTGATGTTCTAGGACCAACAAGATGGTCCAGTAGGTAAGGGCACTTGCTATTAAGCCTGATGACATGAATTCAAGTCCCAGGACTCAGGTGAAACAGAAAAACTCCCCCAAGTTGTCATGTGACCTGCACATATTTTCAATGAGGTCTATAATGACACACACATACACACATATACCAAACACATACACTAAAATAAAGTCAGCAAATGTAATAAAATTTTTCAAGATATTTTATTGATGAAATAAGTGGTCTTTCAAGATGTTGAAATATATTACTGTTTTATCCCTATGATTAAGTTGATTCTGGACACTGACTTCATAGGACCACTATAACAATACTCAATGTAAGTGTCTTAACGTACTAGAAATATGTTCAAAAGTGAGGAAGTCTGAGGTCAAAGTGTCAGCTTAGTTAGCTCTTTCTTTAGATGCTGATGGGAATTCCCCCATATCTCTTAGCATCTTGTGACTGCTGACTACTGCAGCTGGTAGCTACATCACCCTTTCTGACCCCATTGTCACATGGCTTCTTTCAGTATGTCCTTCCTCATCAGGACATCAAGTCTTTGAATTCAGGACTTATTGTACTCCAATATGACATCATTTTAATTAACTAATTATACTTGCACAGAGCCTATTTCCACGTAAAATGTCACATGCTGGGGTAATTCAATCCAGTTATTCAGTAAATGCAGGATCTCCTTTGCAATTCCAAAATCCCCTCTCTGAACTCTTGAAAGAGAATTAGATTTAGATTTTCAAATGGAATAATCATATATATCATGCACCACATAATAATGTAGAAAGGTCAGGAACGATGTTCTATTATCAAAAAAACTTTGTTTCTGAAGTAAAATATAAGCAAATTTATACTGAGTAAGATGAAGATAGTTTTGTTATTTTATGCCCAAGCTTACTGCCAACAAGAAAGAAAGCAATTTTTAATTTTCAGCACCTTGGAGATTTGAGCATTGGAGATTCTGTGGCTCCTTTTCAAGTATCAGTGTTAAAATCCCAAGTCAAAAAGACATTTGGGGTGCTGGAAAGAACCAGCAGTCAAGTACTTTCCTCCCCAACATGAGGACCTGGGTTTTGATTCCCAGAACCCATGTTGTAAAAACAAATTTAAAAAGGTAGCTTTATAATGTCATCATTAGGAAGACAGGGACAGGTGGGGTCTCAGGAACTCACTGACCAGCCAGTCTTGCCTAATTGAATTCCAGGCCAATGAGGAACTCTATCTCAATACTCAGAGTTGACCTGTGGTCTCACACACATGTTCTAGTACATATTCACCTACATGGACACAGACCCACATATGCTTACATATACAAAATAAACAAATACAACACAAACAAGCAAGTCAACAAACCAACTGTCATAGCCACATAGTGTAAATAGTTCATGTATTGTCAATCTATATTTACACATACAAGGCAAAGTAGATATTCAAACTCATCTCCAATGCCATTTCTACTCAAGTAAGATTTGCAGCACAGTTCAAAGCTCCTCAGATCTTCTAGAAATCCCCAGGGTAGGCCACATCTTAAATGTATCCACCAAGCCTTCTCCCAGACACTTTCTGATATGCAAACTCAGACAGTAATCTCCAGCAGAGGGTCAGTGGGAAGCAGAACTGCCCTCAGATAGCCATTTGCTTCTGAATTGCACTTGTCCTGCGTTCCTGAGGCCACTCACAGCCCATTGCCACCTGATCATTTCCCATAGGTCCTTGGCAGCCATTCCTTTCATGAAATAAGAAGGAAATGTAACCCCTGGCTGTTGAAAGTTTAATTAGAGGTAATGTTGTACTTGTGGTTACAAACATATTAGAGTTTATTAGCAAAGGTCATCTAGAGTTTATTGGCAAATAGTCACAGTTGAGGGTGTCGTTATTTAATATTCAAATGCTCTGCCTCTCAGGAAGGGATTTCATCCCCCTCAAATCCACTGTTAATTGAAAATATCACAAGTGAAAAACTGCATTTCCTCATTTAATACATGCGGAGTCTCCTACAAATCTGTTTATAAGTTTATTTGGGATTAGTCAAGTATTGTGACAGGAACATGCCTGTCAGTGGACCAGAGTTCAAGGCAGGAGGATGCGCTCAAAGACAAGGTGAGGAGGCTGCTAGAAGTTGTTTTGAATCAAACATTCTTAGCTACAAGTATCAATAACTTTAGCATTGTGCAAGTTTGGACAGGCAGTTCTTGGGCACACATCTTCGCAGAAGTATTTTCCTTGGAAGGTTGTGATAATCTTTGTGCAAATTTACCACAGTGGCAAAATCTTAAGACAGTTTTTGCATCAGCCACATTTACCCAAGAGCACATACTCTGCAGTCTCCTCGGTGTATTACTTTATTTTTAGTTTAGGACTTGATGCAAGTGACTTCATTTTGATTCTGACTCTTTTCATACTTTAATCCCCCCACCTACCAAACATCACAGACTAACTTCACCTACCTTAAATCTACTTAGAACCAAGAGTTCTAACAAAAATCCCGTTTTTCAATAGTGTTGACTAGCCTACAGGTGTTGGATGCAACAGAGTGGTTATATTGGCACAAAGTCAAAGGAAGGTGAAGCTGGAGCACCCTATGTCACAAGTCTATTAGTATTCCATCACTACGGTGACAAATCAACTGCACTTGAAGGCTTAAAATAACCTAAGGTTGTCACCTCACAGTTACGGAGGTGAGAAGCTTAATACAGGTCTCAGCTGGAACCATGTTGTTGAGGGAGCTCTTTTGCTGCAGGCTAGTATGGAGAACCTGCTTCTGTGTTTTTTTCTACCCTCTGGAAATGGCTGTGTTCCATGACTCAGGGCTCCTCCGTTTGTCTTCAGGGCTTGTCAGTCCACTCCAGACTCTGAAGCATGAAGTGTCTTGATAAAAGTCTTGTCATTAATTAAAAAAATAAAGAAATCCAAGGAAAAAAGAGGAAACCCCTCCCAGTGCCACACTATGGAATCAAACAGATATGGAAATGACAGGGTATAGGTCATGTCTGTCAGCTGTAAACTGTAGTGAGTTTATTCACTTTACCTGGTGCACACTTAGAACAACCTTCAGACAGTTGCAAGCATGAAGCAGTGTGTCCTCAAGGCTCTCCCAGCTTGTCTGTCTGCTTCCTCCTGGTTCTCTGTCCCTGGCTTTTTGTCTAACCTTGTCCTTTGGCTACTGAGAATCTTTCTAGACTAGTTCTGTCAAGTAGGGATATGTCAGCTGTGGTGGTTTACATGAGAATGTCACTCATAGGCTCAGGGATTCGAACACTTGGTCTGCACTGGGTGGCACTGTTTGGGGAGGCTTAAGAGGTGTGGCCTAGCTGGAGGAGGTATGCCACTGAGGAGGAGGATTTGAAAGTCTAAGGCCTCTCCCTATGTCTAGTTTGTTCTCTCTGCATCATGCTTTTGTTTAAGGATGTGTGTTCCTGCTGCCATGCCTGCTGCCTGTAGGCATGCCTCTCTGCCATGAGAGACTTGTATTCATCTAGAACTGTTATCCAAAATAAGCCTCTCCTTCTGTAAGCTGCCTTGTTCATGGTGTTTTATCACAGCAGTAAAAGAATAACGAATTCATGAGCTGTATGTGATTTAGAAGTTTGTAATCCTATACCTCAAAATGTAAAACAAACAAAAAAGGTAAAATTTACTTTAATATATTTATTTGACCCAACACATACAAAATATTGTCGGTTTGGAATGCAATCAGTACTAAAAATTGCTAATGAAATATTTCCATCTTCGTTTCTTTCTACATTTTTTAATTCATATCTCAATGTATATTGGCCATGAATGCTACAATGTTAACCTTGTAGACAAGATGTGTCCACAGATGCAGAAGTGGCATGAATGTTACTAGGTAGCCAACCACTTCCTGATTGGATCTAAGGCCACCCCATAGGAGCGAATTCATGCCTGTTACTATAAACCTGGTAAAAAGCCCAAGGCTGGGGATATCATAAGCCCTGAGGGAACCTACTACTTTATTTCACTAAATGATCATTTTGTCACGCCACCTTCTAAAGGTCTGTATTTGTACCCACCAGTCTGAGCTTGTCCCAACCTTGGTCAGAGAAGTTTCCTTTTGCAGTGAGTGGCAGTCAATACAGAGACTCATAACTGTGCACAGTGCTGAGATGAAGTGACACGGATGCTCAGCTCTAATGGGACTCTATCAACACCTCCAATAGGTTCAAGGAAAGGAAGAGGCGGTTGGTGAAATGTAAGATAGAGAGCAGGGAAGGGTGTGTTAGATGCTACCTTTGCACATGATGTGGCTGTTACACTCATAACAGTTGCACAGAACCCAAGTAAGACCAAGCTGACAAGACCTGTCAGATTTCCAGCAGTCAACACTAATTGAGTTCAGTGGATTATAGTAAGGTAGGAGAGGACATGTGTACCAACCCGTTCCGCCCCATGTTTGGCGGCCACTCTGTACCAGCCTGAGCTGCTGCTCCAGTCCTCGGGTGAGGGTCTAGCAAGAGAGAGAGTGGGGATGGAGGGGCGAGAGACGCAAAGAATGGAGACAAGACAGAGGGTCTGATCAAGTCTCCCTTTATTGAAAGGAAATCCTGCGTATTTATATGCTTTACCACGTGTCTTGCCCTCGTGGACAAGCAGGGGAACACAGCTGAAGGCGCTATGCCATGTGCCTTGTAGCCATGGATACCACATGTGCCTTCCAGCTGGGGGCATTAAACAGCAAAACAAGATATATGAGAAAAACAAGATGTTTATCAGAGTGTGCTCAGCTGTTGTGGGCTGTTGAAAACAAGTCTCTTGTCAGGGTATATGGCTCAAGATGGCTGCAAAGATGATAGCCGCTTTCTGCTAGGAGCCAGCTCCTAACAGACATGACTGTAGGAGGAGAACTTACCAGATAGAGTTGGGATTGGAGGTGATAAGGAAGACTTGGGGGTGGATAGGATCGAGAATTATTGTATATGTGTATGAAATTGTCAAAAGATATATACAACACACTCTTTTTCAAAAGACAACTATTGGTAGTTCTTCATGTTGATAAATAATGTATTTATAATGACTTTGCATAAAGAAACCTGTTTCTCACTTACTTTATTGAAACAAAGTCTTATTGTGTAGCTCAAACTAGCCTAGAACTCATTCTGTAATCTACTCTGGCATCACGCTTGTAGTGATCCTCCTGCCTTATCCTCCTCAGTGCTGGGAATACATATATGAGCCACTCTGCCTGCCTAGAATCCCTGTGTTTAAAACAAACAAACAAACAAATGAACAAACAAACCCAAAAACCCTTTCTACGTGGACAAATCAGAAATACTTGCACTTTAAATTTTTTTAAAGCTAGGGCATCATGGAGTCCATTCTGGCTTCAAACTTGCTTTGTAGCCCAGGATTGCTTTGAGTTCCTGATCATCCTGCTTACAGTTTCCAAGTGCTAGGGTCCAAATGTGAGCCACTGTGCCCAAACAGAATCTATATTCTTGCCCACTCACTGTTTTGTGGCTGAGCCATGGAGTTCAGAAGTAAAATGAAGAAACAAATCTAACAAGTTATCTATTCAAATTACGAGAGAATTTCGAAGTGGTAGCACAGAGGACACAGAAGAAAACAGACCTCGAGGACATTGTGCTAAACGTAACACAGCTGCCCCAACACAACCCATCTCAAGCAAGCAACTTTGTACAGAGAGAACTGGCGGCTAGCAGAGGAAAGAGGAAGCTGTGTATAAAGTTTATAAGGTGGAAAGGCTATACAGATCTGTGCAACTGTGTGCCTCTAGTTAATAATACAGCTTACATATGAATATTTAAGAGTTTAGCTGTCATGTTACAAATGTACTGCTCACTTTTATTTTAGATGTGGGAAGAGGGGGAAGAAGGGGTGAAGGATGAGGAAAAAACAGAGAAGGAAGTAAAAGAAACTCCGATAGTTTAAAGGAAGCAGCTTCAAGGTTGGCCTGTGTGATGCTCCAGACCTCTGTCAAGGTATGGAAGGACTAGGATGTCGAAGGCCATTGTGAGAGGTGCAGTTCTGGGCTAGAAGTCAGATCCCCATCCATATTCTTTGAAAGACCTGAATTAAAAATCGAATTTGTCTTAATATCTGGGGAAGATGAGTCTTATTTCTTCTTTAACTGTGACTATTGATAGAATAAGCTGCAAATCGTCAGGGATTTAAATTGCATAAAATATTATGCCCTATTATGTCCTCCCTAGATGTGATACAGAAAAGAAAAACATCAAGCGCTCAGTTGAGTGGTGCAGGCTGTAAATGCCTCTTAACCATGACTGTGACTTTGGACAGATACTTGGGACTCTATTTGTCAACTGTAACACAGAGGCCATAATATCAACTCTATAAGCTCTTAGGCATACTGACTAATGATATTATCAACTCACATGATCACACCTATAGATAATCTATATACTAATCATTATTCTTTTTTGAATGCACACACACCATGGTGTCTGTTAGGGTTGCAAGATGCCAGACCTCAGAAATCATTCTGCTTAAAAGTAAGTTTATACAGCCATATTAACTGCTTTTCAAATATAGAAATTGTAGATGGCTCAAAGCCTCTAAAAGTTCATGTGCCAATTAAAATTCCAATCAGATCAATAAAAATTATGAAAAACTAGCAACATCCAGTTACTAGTCTCAGGAATATGGAAAAACACTACCTCTGTAGACTGCTAAAGGCAGGGCGAAACATCAAAGCTCATGCAGAGAATTTGACAAGATCTATCAGAATTTTAAATGAACATTTCCTTTTGCTGATGAGTTTATTTCTGGTAATCAAGCTCCCAAATAGTCTGCCATATGCAGAAATGTTGCATGCATAAAAGAATTTATTGCATCATAGTTTCTAAGGTCAAAAAACCTGTAAACAATATACCAGTCAAAATGAAACTGACCAAATAATAAAGGGCACACATCCACACGGTGGGCTCTGCAGCCCTGTGTAGGCTGCAGTAGGAAATATCTCCAAAGACAGTCAAGATGCTGTGTGTGGGCACTAAGTTAGCATTTGATGGAAGGTTAAGGTGTATAGTACCTGTGCATGTGTTTGAAAATGCAGAGGTTGGGCTGGAGAGATGGCTCAGCGGTTAAGAGCACTGACTGCTCTTCCAGAGGTCCTGAGTTCAAATCCCAGCAACCACATGGTGGCTCATAACCATCCGTAATGAGATTGGATGCCCTCTTCTGGTGTATCCGAAGACAGCGACAGTGTACTAATAAAATAAATAAATAAATAAATAAATAAATCTTTAAAAAAAAAAAAGAAAATGCAGAGGCTATCTCTTTAAGGATTCAACAGAGTAAATAAATAATAAAATAAATAAGTAAACTGTGCAGATGGGAAACCAGGGTAGCTCATGGAATCTATATACTAATCTATATACTATAAGTACACACTCTTCCTCACAGTCCTAGGTTTGCTTCTGTTGCTGTGTTAAAATACCCTAACTAAAAGCTACTTGGGGGAGAAAGGGCTTACTTTAGTGAACAGTTCCAGATTACAGTCTATCATTGTGGGGAAGTAAAGGGGGCAGGAATTTAAAACAGTAACACCAGTTAAGAGCAGAGAGAATGAGTGCATACATATCAGTGTTTGCTAAGCCGCCTCTCTACACTTACACAGCCCAAGAACCAAGCAGAGTGAATGGTGCCACCCACAGTGGGCTGGTTCTTCCCATTTCTATAGAATCAAGACAATTAATTATACACAGACATGCCCACAAGCCAACCTGGTCTAGACAGTTCTTCATTGAGACTCTGCTGAGGTGATTTGACATTGTGTCAAGTTGACAATTAAAACTGGCCATCAAACTCACTGTCGATTTATATTTTGTACCCAGAATATGAATATATATTCAATATAATAATACTTTAAAGAAGAAAATGCAATGAAGGAGAAATAAAATTGGAGTTAGAAACATTGGTTCACTGCCTAGATGATCTCAAGTGAGTGGCTTTTCCTCACTAGTTTGTTTCCTTGGAGAGAGGGGGGTCTACGTAATAACACTGAGACAGCCATTAAGATATGATGATGAGATGCTTACAGGTAACATAATGAGTTTTCATGTCTGTCTTTCTATGGAGGAAGTATTGGGAAATTTAGCTGTTCTTATATTAAGGGCATTGCCTGGATAGGAAACTTACTTTTTGGATGGATTTCACAAAGGGCCTTTAATTTTTTTTTGGTTTTTTTTGTTTTTTTTTTGTTTTTGTTTTTGTTTATTTTTGTTTTTCGAGACAGGGTTTCTCTGTGTAGTCCTGGCTGTTCTGGAACTCACTTTGTAGACCAGGCTGGCCTGGAACTCAGAAATCTGCCTGCCTCTGCCTCTCAAGTGCTGGGATTACAGGCATGCGCCACCACTGCCTGGCTGGCCTTTAACATTTAAGAACCGTGTCCCTGCCCTGTCAATGGGCAAAGAAACACCTTGTTGGTAGTGTTCTTACATCAGTCAGGAGCAGAACAGATGGCAGTCCAGTGTTCGTCCTAGCTTAATGCCTGGCTTGTGGCCAAAGCTGTTTTATGCCTAAGACTCATAAAAATCAAATCAAATCCAGGCAGCACAGTGTGGGAGGAGGAAGTCAGAGACCTGCAGACCAGCATGCCACCCACCGATTTGCCCTACTGCCCATGGCACATGCAGGCCGTCGTCACCTGCTTGCTGCCACGCCAAGCACTATGGACAGAGGATATCACCCAGGTGCCCGCCAGTCATGTGACCAGCCTGAAGTGGGAGTCACCACAATGTGCGAGTATGTGGTGGACAGATGAGTGAGAGAGAAGTGGAGCAGCTTGAACATTAAGAAGAGAGATGGAACTGGAGACTCGGGATGGAGAGGAGGAGCCTGTTGTGAGTGGGCGGACCCACTACCTGGAGCCTTGGTGAAGTCTCAGCCCGAGCTGCCATTGAGGGCCGTGTCTGGGTCTATGACTACACAGCAGCAGGGGTTGGTGTTGATGTCCAAGGCTCATATTACAACTAAAGAACATGAGGATGTCCCTAGTGGGGGCAGTCTCCAGGGACCACATGGATGTCCATGGGTGGGGCCTGTTTTCCACAGTCCCTCACTGGCTACAGAGCTCTGGAAAGCTCTACACCTCCCACCAGTCCCTGCCTTTCATCTGGCACGAAATGTCATGGAAAGGTGTTGATGGCCTCCCCTCCTTGCACCTTACCGCCTGCAAGAGAAATAGCTGGTCCCGGGCTGGTGAAAGCAGGTGAGCGAGCCTTGTCCCTCGCTGGCTGCAGCACTCAGCAGAGCTGGCCCAAGTGTGTGGGCAAGGGAGCGCTGGCCCTGCTACTCCTCTGCTGTGAGATGCTCTGACTACTGGAGGGAAGAGAGACGCCTTCTGCCACTTCGTCCCACATCACTGGAGGCAGTTGGGGAAGCTGACTCTGGGGTCATTGGAAGGAGTGAGTTAGCCCTGCCCCTCATTGGCTGTAGCACTTGGCAGAGCAGGTCCTGCACCTTGCCTGGGCAGCACAGTAGGGTTAGCCCTGGTAGAGAGGCCATTCATAAGCCATCCTCAAGGGTGAGAGCATGGGAAATCTGTCCCTAAAGGGACTACAGTGGTGATGCCCTCTGCCACCTTGCCCTTCTCCACTTGCAGTAGTTGGGAGAGCTAGCTCTGAGGTCATGAGGTCAACAGTCAGTGGGAGAACTGTTCCTGCCCCTCACTGGTAGGAGATTAGGCCACTCACTGTGCCTAGCCAACACAGCGGAGCCGGCCCTGATGTCGAACGCTCTATGGAGCCAGCCTTGATGGTGTGAAAGAGGAAGAGCTAGCCCGGCCCCTCGCCAACTGTAGCACTTGGGACAAAGGCCTCTACAATTTGACTGGGCAGCACAGTGGAGCTGGCTCTGGAAGTCTGAGTGTAGGTGAGCTACCCCAAAGGCATGAGAGCAGCCTTGAACCTGGGAAAGGAAATCAGCTATACAGATAGACGATAGTTAAACATTTTCATTCAGAAATTACATATAATAAAAAATAATAGAAACTAACTCAGCAGGGAGGAAAAGATAAGAACCATCCCACGAACATCATCCAACGCTTGTCATTCTCAGGACAAATTGTCAATCGACAGTGTTTTTACTTCATAAGGTGACCATCTTCTGATTAGGAATTCTGTCACATTGTAGCAAACACAGATGACCCTTTTCTGATGTAAAGTGATATAATAGTTATGAAGAAAAGTTATAAATATTTATGATTCAATAATGTAAAAATATTAATAGTACTATTAGTTACAAAAACAAATAGCTAATATAGAACTGATTGTATAAAATATATATTAAGAAGACTAAAATGTTAAAACGTTATGAACAGTTGTCCAAAGATGATGAATTTTTTTCTCATTTATACAGGACCTAAGCTATCAATAATGAACAGGGTTGATTTTTTAATGTTAGTGAAAACCAAACCAATTGTTTAAAAGTTATAGTCATAAATATAATAAGACATTACAGGGAATATCTCCAGATTACTGGGATTGTGGGTTTTGTTCTTTGTAGTTTCTTATTGTCCAGTAGCAAGGAGACATAGTTTTGAGAAAAGAAAGAAAACAATAAAAAAATGCATTCTGAAAGCAAATGTCACTTTGGAGCATACAAATGCAACAAATGATTCAGAGCATTTTGTCTTGCTTCCCTAATCCTCTGCCACCCAACTCTTTTATCTTAAAATAATAGAGCATTATCAGGTTTTGCCTTGTAAAAAGTCATCTTTGCAGCACTGGAAGCCATAAACAGCAGGAAGTCACAACCTCTGAGCTGTATATTTGCAAAATGTATGAAGTCAGGAGTCAGCGTGGGCAATGTTTCCCTAAGACAGAAGAACGTGCTTAGGCAGAATGCCTTGCCAGTGAGCCATAAATGTCAACGAAGTCAAAAGGAATCTGCAGGTCCTCTGAAGGCAGAGTGTTCAGCTTCCAGAAGCCAATGTAAGAGAGCTCAAAAGATTCTAGAAATTGAATTTTCTATAGAATGTCCCCGTTTTCAAATAGTGAGATAGACTTTGTGTGGCACAGGAAGATAGTTAGATCCTGGAATAACAGTGAGATTTTACTTATACCAACAAGTGACAAGCAGAGAACCAAGAGGAAGAGGACAGGATGGGAGAGATGGGGAAAGAGGGAAGAAGAAGAGAGGGAGAGAGGAAAGGAGAGAGAAATGAAGGGAGGATGGAAGAAAGGAAAGAGGGAGGGGAGAAGGGACAGAAGGAGGGAGGAGAAAGGAAAGAAAGAAAGAGGGAGGAAGGGAGGGAGATCTGCTACTCTCCACCTCAATTTGGCCACCTTAATCTGGGGCTGCCTCTCTCACCCGATGTTGAATTGTTCAGCTAGCCTGTCTCAACACTCCCCTCATTCATTTCACTAACTCTATGGAAAGTCAAACTGACTGTTTAAATGCACACATAAGAACATGCCTGGATTCCTGTGCTTCCCGCCCCCCGCCCCGGGATCCATTTCTTAAAAATTTCACCACAGTAGTGCCACCACTGGGATCAATTTTCTGACATGTGACCCTTTGGAGATCACACTCAGATTGTAGCAGCTGTCCGGTTGTGCAAGCAGAGTATTGTATATACACTAAATACATCTAAGAAAAAAAACCCTTTGTGAATGAATGAATGAGTGAATGAGTAAATGAATTCATTTTCATGGCTTGTCTCTGCACAGGTCACACTCAGGAGGTTGAGGCAGGAGGATCCCAAGTTCTATACCAGCCATCTGAAGGATGCTCCACAAATACAGTCTGTGCTCCTCTTCATGGCCCAGGATTCCCGCATGGGTGTGGCTGCCTTCTTCATGCCCTCACCAGACACCTCTGCTTTAGCTGCTTCACTGCAGACACACTGGCATCCATGCTTCCTCTACTGTCCCAAGCATTTTCTTTCCAGAGCCTTCTAACAGCTGTGGGCTGTGCCCAGGAGAAGTGGCCCTCTCGCCTCACGGTGTCAACTGATTGTCAGCTCCTTTGAACGGCCTGTCAGTTTAAGCCACTCTCCTCCCGACTGTGCTCCTTCTACTCTCCAGCATTGCCCTTAGACAATTTCTTTACAGCACTTGTCACAATTTATAATTGTGTGCCTGTGTCTTTGTTCATTTATTTATGTCTCCAGTAGGAAGTACAGGATTCATATCTGGTTAACTCACCTTTGTATGACTTCTGAATGTAGCTGTAGAATAATAATGACCAGCACTTAGTAGGTACTAAGAAAAATAACTCAGGAGCTGGAGAGATGGCTCAGAGGTTAAGAACACTGGCTGCTCTTCCAGAGGTCCTGAGCAATTCCCAGCAACCACATGGTGGCTCACAACCATCTGCAATGAGATCTGGTGCCCTGTTCTGGTTGTGCAAGCAGAGTATTGTATACATAATAAATAAATCTAAGAAAAAAAAGAAAAAACCCTTTGTGAATGAATGAATGAATGAATGAGTAAATGAATTCAGTTTCATGGCTTGTCTTTGCACAGGTCACTTAGCTGCCTAAGACTCTGTTGCTTTATGGGTACATTGAGAAAGAAATTTCCCCTTTTAGGGATAAGTGCCTGTAGATGCCCTGCAGAGTGGCTGACACAGTGTGAGGCTTCTCACAGACTGAAGCAATTGTTTTCATGATGAAGTAAATTATGAGCTGGAAAGTTTCTGCATCTTAGAGTTTACTCTTGTAATGGGTGATGCTGAGAAGGGCACAGTTCTGGGCCTGTAACCGATGCTGGATAAATGTCAGGTCAGTGAACAGTGTAGCTAGAAACTCGTCAAGTCTAACCTTTAAAAACATTCCTCATGTACACTGTTGATAGTTTTAAAGATACAACAAAATTTAAGTGTCAATTAACAAGGTCGGTAAGTTAACTCTGGCACATCCATACCCTCCATAGATTGGATATAAAATGGATTGATTGGTCAGATCTGTAGGTGAAATCACCACAGGAAACCATGACAGCTGCTACAATCTGAGTGTGATCTCCAAAGGGCCACATGTCAGAAAATTGATCCCAGTGGTGGCACTACGGTGGTGAAACCTTTAAGAAATGAATCTCTGGGGATGTGGAGGGAGGGCAGTGAGGACATTGGAATAGAGCTCTCAGAAGATTGATGCTGGTCTCAAGGCATTGATGAGGTCTCACAAAAATGGGCCATCAAACAAGTTTGGTTATCCTAACTGTTTTTCTCCTCCCCTTCCTCCTCTTCCTCTTCTTCCACTCCATCACTGTGATGCTGTCAACCATTAAGCCATATACCAGCATCATGTCCTTCACCCTGTATGCGCTAAGGATTAGAGTATCAACACGGTGTGCTCCCTACAGGCCTGAGAAGTACCTTACAAACAACAAACAGAACATAAACAAACAACGAAGAACATAAAGAAACAACTAAGGAAAACATAACATACACTTTCATGCATGTGTATGTGCGCACACACATACATGCACAGAGCATAAATAAATGATATAAAGAGACATAAAAATATATTTTAGGAGTATCAATGCTTGCCTAAGTGTTTGAAAAAGGCCTCATGGAAGAATAGCCATTAAACTGGCTTTTTGTGTGTGTGTGTGTTACAAATAGCAATTCACTACTTAGAGAAGAAATTTCTAAGCAGAGACATCATGTTCTCAAGGCCACAAAAGCTCTGATGACTAAACCAGCTGTAGACGACAGCAGAAGAGGATATGCATGGAGGTGCTGTGTGGCAGCCCAATCCTATATTTAAACCAACTGCTGTCGAGACAAAGAGAATAGACGAGAATATGGAGGTATCCACCAGAAAATAGCACTTGCCCAGACCCAGGGCGAGACAGACACAGAGGGCTCCTTTCTGGGTTCTTTGTGGCTGCTGGTTTGCTTCATCATTTGAACTGAGCTATGTATATTCCAGGCCATGTTCCAGTATCTTCATCTTTCTTGATGTCACAGTATCTTACGGTGAATGTTAAATCAGTGTTTCTGAGTGGATAAATGCAGGGTGAGGGCGGGGCAACTGCCAATATGGCCACAGACTTTGGAGCTTTGGTACCAGGATGGTGGGCTGAACTAAGTTATGTGTGATGAGGAGCAGTTTGGGATGGGGCAAAAGCACTTGAGGCACATTTCAGACGTGCTGAGCGCTGAGGGCCTATAGAGCTCTGGGGAGAAGTATGGGCCAGAAAACAGGTAGAGAGAAACAGAAGAAGAGTGTGCTCTAGAAAATGAGCTGGAAAAATTACGTCTCGCTTGTTTTCATGGAAATTTGGACCTCATCGTGGATATTATCTAATGTGTATGTGTGGATCACATCATCAATTTATCAGTCTATCATCTGTCTATAATCTATCATGTATCAATCAATAAATCTATCATCTATCTATCATCATTCTCTCTGTCTATCGTCTATCATCTGTCCATCATTCTATCATCTATCTATCATGTATCAATCAATCTACCTATCTATTATCTGTCTATCAAACTATCATCTATCTATCATCTATCAATCTATCAATCATCCATCAATTTATCTGTCATCTATCTATCTATCCCTCCTCACTTTCTATCTTTCTTTATCTCTATCTACTTCTATCTATATTTCTTTCTCACCTACATGTGTTCTTCCCCCTGTTTTGACCTAAGTACTAGTTCAGCTTGAATTTCTTGTTCCTCTGGTAAGGTTTCTGTAATTTGTTCTTCCTGTTCAGACTCTAGATGACTTACAGTCATTTCTCCTCCAATTACTCTGTCCTTTGCATTTCTTGTTTTCCAATTGGTTAAGAAACTCATACGGGGTAGGGGGAGCTGAAAAAATGTCTCGGTGGCTGTTCTTCCAGAGGACACAAGTTCAATTCCCAGCCCCACATGGCAGCTCACAACTGTCTCTAACTCTAATTTCAGGTGATCCAACACTGTTACACAGATATACATGCAGTACACCAGTGCATGTGACATATAAATAGATAAATAAATACCTACACAGAGTGACACAAGAACTGTGTCCATGTTATAAGGGTTAAAAATCATGACCTGTCTAGAGAAGCAAAACACACATTCTGAACATTTATGTACAGAATCAAAAAGACTAATGTTTCGTAAGCTACTTCCCTCCTCTCCCAAGCAAGTACAAAATTAGCCCCCATTTTAAATACCCATAGAGATCTCAGCTTTTTATAGACAAATGGCATGACTTAACCTTGTCAGTTACAGGGTTTCCTCGTAATTCTCTTGCTCAGAAAAGTAAATATGACCTTCCATCTGGTAAAGGCCATTTTATTTCAGCAAAATAAAATTGCTTTAATAAACATATTCCACTGTGCCTCAGATCATTCCTTGGTGACAAAAAGAAGAGATAGACAGCCATCTTTAATTTCATTAGTCAAAGCTAGCCACAGAGTTGCCAAACAGTAGTCTAGGCTTACATATCATTTTCAAGGGGTTATAGAACAGTGTCTCAGAACTGAATAGCTAGTTCATTGCCTCCTAACCCAGGATGCCTATTGTCATTCAGTGCTCTTAACTGCCAGCCCATGAAAATAACCTCACAAGAAACTTTGGATTTGAAAAAGGGAAAAATCTTAAGAACACACACGGGCTGGACTTAGGTCTCCCAGATCATATGTAGCAGATGTACAGCTTGACCTTCACGTGAGTCCTGAACAACTGGGGGCGGGGTGGCTCTCCCCAAACCTGTTGTTCTGCTAGCTGGGCTACCTTGTCTGGAAAGGAAGCACCTAGCCTCCCAGAGACTTGAAGTGCCAGGGTAGGGTGGGGGAATCCAGAGGTGGCGCCCATCCACTCAGAAGAGAAGGGGAGGGGGAATGGGGAAGGATTGTGGGAGGGAGTGGGGACAGTGAGCAAGATATAAAGTAAATAAGTGAAATAAAGGAAATTAAATTCAAAAAGAAAGAAAGAAAAGATGAAATAGAAAAAAAAAAAAGAATCTTGAGATTTGTCCAAAAGCATTTAAACCACCCCTGATTAGGAAGCCAAGGCCCAAGAGAGGTTAAGTGCCAAAGTCATACAGATATGGAAAGGCAGAGCTGGGAGTGAGCCCAGATCTTTTGGTTCACTTTGCAAAAATTGTGGCCGTTGCTATTTTTAGAAGAAATAGCAATAATGTCTAACATTCAGTGAAATGTATCAAACTGTCAAACGCCATTAAACCATAGGAGCCCAACTTGAATCCAGGTCCACACGCAAGTAAGACTGATTAAGATCAGGTTTTGTGTTGTGTGGAGATACGTGTGTGTTCCTAAGTGCTGCCAGAATTGTCCGAGGGTTTCATTACCGAAAGGAACTTTAGTGCTTCTCTTTTTTAGTTCCCTCCACATCCCCAACACACAGAGGTGCAGCCTTTGTCTGACTGACAAGGTGGAAAACTGTACTCTGAGAGCAAGTCATCTTATGTTAGGGCCGGTGAACCTCACTCCCGGAGTCTTCTTAACGTAGAGGCCCTCGTTCCAGGAAGCAGCGTCCCGGAAGGACTTGAGAAGAGTCTGGAAGAAAGGTCGGCAGCTCCATGAAGAGCCAGTTCCACTCCTGTGGTTAATACTCACAGCTGTAACCTATCTAGTTTTATTTTTCTCAGATCTTACCAAAATTCCAAGCCAGCAACAATTCCGAGAAGTACTCCAGTGTGTAAAGATAACGCTGAATGGAGTCTTTGCAACGGACAAGTCAGTATCTGCCAGTTCCTGGGCCACAGACTTTGTCTGAATGGATCTAAAGACTGACTCTGAAGAGTGTCCATCGCAGTTTTTAGCTAATTCCTGGAAAGAGCATGTGGTTACAGCCTCTGAATCCCGGGCACTCCATCAACTGATGCTCAAAAGTTTTGAGAAGCATTTACCTTAGTTTGAAAGTTAAATGAAGTCGGCGGGTAAAACTAAGCAAACTGATGGCTCATAATCACAAGATCCAAAGAAAACCCCCACACTTTATTCTCTTGGCTCAGACTTTCTTTAGAGCCATTACCGGTAGCAGGGCTGAGAACAATGCTCACTGTGTGTATAAATGAGTAACTGCTCACAACAGGCCTAATGTCACTGAGTGGGAATTAAAATTAGTCTCTTTTCTGTGGGGCTTGAGGGCCTTTGATGTGCTTTGTCTCAAATAGACTAGTTCCAGTGTGGCACACCTACACAGTTCAGAGTGTCTACATGAGGATAATGATAAATACTGGAAATGCTGGCAAGGATTTTGAGACATTGTTAGCAAGATTAATTCCATGGGTTGATGATATACTTAAAGTAGTTAAAACAACAAACTTTGTTATATGTGTTTATTCCAACTCAAAAATGGAATATATTAGAAGCCATTGAATTATATACTTTAAGAGGGTGACTTGTATCGTGTGTCAGTTATATATTAATAAAGCTTCTTTAGGAACGTGCATATGAAACCTTAGAAACTAGTCCCAAAACATCATTTTATAGCTGAGGAAATCAAGACCCAGAGATGGGATGGGACTCCATAAGGTTGTATATATTTTTCCTGTCAAAAAATACTTAATTTTAATTTGATATCATGTATATACTTTGCCACAAGAAGAAAAAAGATTTCATTTTGTATTTTGCCATAGAGACTGGTGGAAACTCATTGGATCTTGATACATCTTGGTGAATAAAATTATAAAATGTGACTGACTTATTCCTGTTTTCTTGATACTCTGACAGCTAAGGATATCTTGAAAAGGAAACAGCTGAATAATTCATTTTCTAACAATGAGCTGTGGAGTGAGTTGAAATCTAAGACCAAGGAGAGAAATCACAGTTCCCAAAGGGAAGGAGAAAGCGTGCCACTTATACATGGAAGCTATAACTGTGCACTCAGTTGGGCTTTCACCACGACCCCTCAGGGCTTCCATCTTCAGTCCATTGTCAGATGGAAATCATTAGACCCCAAACGGTGTGGTAAAATGAGGCCAACCACAGCCAATGAGCACCTTACCTCAGTCCTCATAAACTAAGGAGTGAATGGGCTAAGCAAGGCACTGAAGAACCATCCTCCATCATTCTACTTAAAGGCATTCATGTGGAAAAATAAAATGGAAAAGACTTTCGTTTTGCTTCTGTTTTTGTTTTAAAAATGTGTTTACCTTAGTGTGTGTGTGTGTGTGTTGTGTGTGTGTGTGTGTGTGTGTGTGTGTAGGTAACGAGAGGGCATTAGATCCCCTGGAGTTGCAGTTAAAGGCACCTGTGAGTTGCTAAAATGGGTCCTGGGAACCAAACAGGAGTCATCTGAAGGAGCAACAAGAGTCCTCAACCACTGAGCCATTTCTCAAGCACCCAGATTTTTTTTTTTTTTTTTTTTTTACTTTTTAAATCCTGGGGACCAAACCCAGGACTGTGAGCATTTTAGGTAAGAGCTGAATCCCTCAATTGCACTCCAGCACTAAAAGAGGAAGTATGACCAAAAGCCCCAGGCTATTTGCCTAGCCTACAAATTCTCAAAAGTACTGCTGCAGCACACTGTACAGTGTTCAAGTCATTTGAAAAAGACCTTATTTTTAAAAAGTTCTGAAGTGCCAACAGTTGAGTCAGTTCTTTTCTTTAAAACAGGAGTAATTCCAGTGTTAATTTCATAGAAGTGAAGTCAACCTACAGCTCACGCTCTTCTGGGACTTAACAGTCATTGGTTCAATCTAAACACAGCAGAATGCAAGTGGATGTTTATATTCACTTCCCTGAAGCCAAATAAAATCACATTCGAACATTGCTAAGAGCCTACTAAAAAACTGTAAGGATAAAAATACCAGAGTAATGGGGGAATAAACAAAAGTTGATAGATCACCACATTTCACAAGATAAAAAGCAAATATAGGGGTTGGAGAGATGTCTCAGCATCTCAGAGTGTTTGTGGTTCTTCCAGAGAGTCTGAGACCTGTTCTATCACCTATTTCTGGTGGCTCATAACTGCCTGCAACTCCAGCTTCTGGCGATCCCACACCCTCTTCTGGCCTCTATGAAGACAGACATACATACATACACACACTAATAAAAATAAGCAAATATATATAATTTGTATTTGTATATGTATATATGTGTATATGTTCTATTCTCTGGAGGACAGAAGTCAACCTTGGCTGTTTTCTGCCTTGTTTTTTGAACCAAGTGTCTCATTGACTTGGTACTAAGTAGGTTATGCTAGTTGGACAATGAGCCCCAGGAGTTTGCTGTCTCTTGTCCCCAGGACTGAGATCACAAAGCTTTTAAAAAAGGGTTGGGGGTTAGTTCTGGGAGATTGAACTCAAGTCCTCATGCTTGTAAGCAAACAACTGAGAGAGCATCCCAGCCCCACAGATGGTATCTGTTTCCCTATGACTTAGCAAACTCATAGAAGATTCCAAAGGTCCAGAATGAACATATTAAAAACCTATGAACTGACTTTGTTGACAACATTCTTTCTCTAGAGAGCCTCAAAACTTTGAAACAGTTTCCTATTACTATTGGACTCTGAGGTTAAGCTGCACCTTTCGTGTGCCCGACCTCTTAGACACTAGCCCTGCCGTTCACATCTTTTCTGGCACTTTCAAAATTACCATTAGTAATTGCCAAGTCTAACGATGTGTTTTCAGAGGGACTCAGTTGCCCCTCCTTGGCGTCATCGTGCGGGGCTGCTGATGGCTCCTGCAATCTGGGAGCTTGCCCATTGCTTTCGGCCTTTTCCCCTTTGTGTCACCTTTCATATTTTTACTTCATCCTTTTTCTCTGTTTCCTCCTCCTGAATCTCAGACTTCCTAGCTTTAGTCTTAGATTTTCCTGTCATTGTTGGATCTTCTGTTTTCTTTGTCTCCTTTTCTGCTTGTCTCTCAAGAGGGTTTTCAATTGTATCTTCTGAGTTTTCTGTTGTATCTCCAGTTCCAATGTGCAGGAACGAGGTACTACATTAGGCTTAACGTTGTGATCTCTAGATTTTGGCATCTGTCACGTTCCTTATGCCACTAAGTGATAAGGCTATTAGCCTGCCTGAGGCACTGAATTACCAGAGTGCCTAGATCACCTGTGCTGATAAGAGGATTTGCAATCAACACACCCTGCTTTTGGAGAACAGAAATGATTGGTAATCATAGCTGGTTACACAGTGTCCTGGTCTACTTTCTGTTGCTATAACTAAATATCAGACTAAGTCATTATGATCTGTTAAGGTTTGTTTGGTTCATGATATTTTGAGGCTGGCAATGAGGAAGCATCTGGTGAAGGTTTCCTGCTGTAACACACTGGAGGACATCAGAGCAAGTCATCCAGCTCTGACCATCCTTTCTTTTCTTTTAAAAACACCTTCAGGATGTCCTCTAATCTCAATCATTCCCCAAACACCTCACCTCCAGATATCATAAACATATTAATAGGGATTAAGTTTCCAACATCTCTTAGAAGGTAACACATAGGCAGAGTGCCAGGATGGCCAACAGTAACCACCCTGGACTCTTGAGTCTTACCCAACTTATCCCGGGGAAATACTGCATTTGTGTTCCTATACACACTGAAAGCTGAAGCATGGTGTTTGTGAGAGTATTCACTCTCTCCAGACAGAAATCTTTGCAAGTCTATCCTGGACCCTTCCAGACTCTGCCTGGTGGGTCATTTGCTTGATAATCACAATTGCCTCTAAAGACTGAGTCCTTCTAAAGCACTGATGAATGTGTGGGGAGTCATGAGAATGCCCATGTTTTCAAAGGGCTTAGTTAATCATGGCAGACACAACATAATGGAAAAGCATGCATCATGTTATGGAAGGTCATGATTCAGAAAGCATGACAAGAAATAGTCAGACAAAATATATTGCTTCATTAGTCACTTGACACATTGCTGAGACAAAAGCAACTTAAGGAAGGGATGGTTTATTTTGGCTCATGGTTCAAGGGTACAGCCCATCATGTCACAGAGGTCCTGGCAACGTTGCATCCCCACTCAGGAAGCAGAGGTTGTTGGCTGATGGGGCCTAGCTCCCTCCTTTTTTCATTCCTAGCCATGACGTGATTCGATGTATTACTCTTTTAGGGTGGAACTTCCCACCTAGGTTAGCCTTATCTAGGAACTTCCTCATGGACATCCCCAGAAGTTTGTGTCCATGGCAGTTCTAAATCCCATCAAATTGTCAATCAAGATTAGTCATCACAGTCCCCAAGACCATCCCTACTTCCTCTAAGTAGGCTCTGCCTCCTGGAGTTTCTGTAACTTTCCAGAATTGCAAAATGAGACAGGGACACAGCATTCAAAATATGAGCTTATTAGGGGACATTTCATATTAAAACCATATGGCACTTATAACCCTTACCATAGTCTGTGGTTTCTTGTCTTTTTTTTTAATGTGAGTATGGAACTCTTAAGGGCAGCTCTATGCTTTCTTACCTCTTGGAAATGATTACAGAGTTTCTACCTACGACTCTGTGTATTAACTTAATTCTTCTCTGTTTAAATTTTCTCTGGCCTTTTAATGTTGTGGACATACCACAAACATTTGGTGATCATAGTTAATGATGGGGAACTAAAAGATGGCAGAAACTGTGTTTGTGTCGCTAGAACTTGTTGGCTGGTGATCTCTGCTGTTAGCTAAGCTGCTTTTTCTTGTAACAGGTGTCAGGATAGTTTGGCTTCTGCTTTATGGGGTCCATACCCTGTGGCTCAGTCAATAGAGGATGGAAGACATTGGGAGAAAAAAAAACATGCTTGTTGTCAATATACAGATTTATCTTATTATTCCCTAAGCAAGCCCTTATAGCACTATATAGATACCATTTAGTTTGTATAGGTGTTTGCCTATACAAACAAAAAAAAATCTGGGGATAGTTTTTAAATGGGTAGAAAAATGTGTAGGTTTAGATGCTATCACTATAGTATCTCAGATGAGAGACTGCATCCAAGATTTTGCTCTCTGCAGGGACTTGGGGAGCCAGTCTCCTGCACACACCAAGGATAACTGTACATATAAAACGTTCACCTGAAAACAGTTTCTCCAGAGAAGAATTCTTTCTTTTTCTCCTTGTAAAGTACTTTCAGGGCTACTAAATCCCTGTGACTGGAATAGTTGCAGGTTTTCAAAAAGTCTGGTGACAAGTGTATAACCTTCTTATTCTCAGAGCAGTAAACATTAGGACAGTCCCTACTCTCAGCTCTCTGCCCCTAAGCCTACAAGGGTAGGCCTTCTCTGCCTTCCCCAAACAATCTCACCAAAGCAACTTTTTCCACCTTCTTAGAGACCAGAGACTGTTACCTGCTCTAGTGTAGACTCATTCAATTCTGTTTCTCTGACACATACTCTCGACTTGTCAGGCCAGTCACAGAACAAGATGCTGTCTTCTCGTTCTCTGCTCTCTTCAAATGAGCCTCTTTCTCCATAAATGAAACTGTAACCAAGTCCAGGGAACAGAAAAATGGGAAAAATAGTAAATATGAGGTTTCTTAATTCACACAAGGCTGGAAATTATTGTTCCTAGGTGGGAGTTTTCAGTTTGCCTTTCTCCAGTCCCACTTCGCTGCCTTCTCCACTAACGTGCACGGGACTCTGGAACACAAGGAGAAAAACTCTTTTCTTATTTAGATATAAAGTCCAAGTAGAACATCGCAAACACACACACACACACACACACACACACACACACACCATCTAAATGAAATCAAGGCTACCCATAATCTGTCCAAGGTACCATTATCAACATTTTGGCATATTTTTTTCTATGCTTTCTTCCAATCAAAAATGTTCGAATGATACTATACATAGGTCACATTTTACAAAATAGAATTGCTGTGCATGTTTTTCTGTTGGTTTGGTTTGGTTTGGTTTAGTTTGGTTTGGTTTTGAGACAACATCTTTCTATGGTCATCCTGACTGTCCTGCAACTCAGTCTGTAGACTAGGTTGACCTCAAACTCACAGAGATCCACCTGCCTCTGCCTCCTAAGTGCTGAGATTAAAGACATTTGCCTCCATACCCAGCCTGTGTATATATTTCTAGTATAATATTTTAATAATTCTTTGAGAATTTCATGCTCCATACAATGTGTTTTGATCACAGTCTTCCATCAAGACTTCTTACCTCCTCCCCCACCAATCTCCATTCCTTTTCCCACCAACTTCAAGTCCACTTATTTTTTTAATAACCTATGAACTCCAATTTGTGCTGCCTATATACTTGTGAATGTTGAATCATCATCGGGAAGATGACCAGACCATTAGGGGTCATGCCATTAATTAAGCCATTAGCTGTCAATAGTTCCTCAGCTAGAAAGCCCATGTTGGCATGTTGACTGGCTTAATTTTGTACAGGTCTTGTGCAGGCAGCCACAGCTGTAGTATGATCATGATTGTAGTGGCCCTGTCCTGTCCACAAGACACCGACTCCCTCCAATCATACCTGCCCTTTGGCTCTTACAATCTTTCTGCCCACCTTCTTCACCTCTTCCACAATGGACGCCGAGGCTTGTGGGAGAGGGGTCTGACACAGATCTCCCGTTTGTGGCTGAAGACTCCATAGTTATTCTGTCTACTATAACCAGTTGTGACCATTATCTACTGCACAAATAAACTTCTCTGATGAGGTCTGAGAATGGCTATGCATATATTTTTTATGCTTTTAACAAATAATGGGTGTGTGTATAGACGAATAAGTAGAATTTACACACAAATTTTAATTGATTATGTTAGTTATATTAATGTACCACAATCTATTTTTTTCATCAAATATTATCATAAATATCACAAAGGCTCCCATATTGGTACATCACTGTGTTGATCTTAGGCACAGAAGACTATGGAAGTCTAAAACAAGGCATACTAATTTGTAATTGTCATTGGTGGCCCCTCTATTACTCGCAGCTGACAGTGCATATTAGCATACTTTCAATTTTTTGATCAACTGCTAGACAAGAGTTGCAGTGGTCTTCCTTCATACAGGATGACGAGACTGCATAACCCACACTCTAGCGAGCCTCCTGCCTTCCTGCTTGCACAGACTTTATGTGCTCTAGAGTTTTCCAGCCAGGACATTTTGAGGACACAGAACTGACAATGAAAAGTTCTATACTAATGTTATTATAAACAAGCATTAGCCATTAATTACATGGAGCGTTTCAGATGAAGGTTCCACAATGAGACCAGGGTGACAAATAAGGATTATAAGGATTACTTGCCTTGTGATTAAAAACAGAAAGCTCTTTATATACACACTATTAACTCTTTATAGATAATTAAGAAGGTCTGGCTTCCCTTGAGACCTGATGATCACATTGAAGAGTCACACCCTCATCTGTCCACTCCAGCAGCCCAGGCCTTTGTCCTCCTGGTGAGACAGAATGTGCATATGAGGCCCATCTGAGACTTGAGTGATGAGGGTCACCAGGAGGGCTTGGCTCTCTGCATTTTGCAGGGTGCTGGCTGCCAACTTCCATCACATGGGGTCCAGAATAGACTCAGAAGCATTGGTATCAGGCCAGGCTGCCTGTCTTCCCATCAGGCATCTCAGCCAGCCGGCAACAAACACTGCCTGGTCTAGCTAGTGAGAACTGAATAATTGGCAGAGACTTAAATGCCTGCTGACTTGCATTGGGTGCACCCATTTGAATTTTAAGTCTTTCATTAGCGCACAGAGCATCCCTTTTAACAACTCAGGTCCCATGATAATAAACTTTTCCTAGAACACCAGGAAGGCTGGATGGTTCTTCCTGCCTTCCCTCATCTGGCTGTGTTTAAACAAGATAGTGCATTCTGGGGCAAATAGGAGAAATGGAATAAGATGAGTGAGATTCACTTTGCTTTTCAAAGAAAGTCGACAACACATCTAAAAATATTTCCTTGTCCAGATAGGTAGCTGAATGTGCCTTCTAAGGACTATAAGACGGGGACCTTGAAATATTGGACTTTGGGTGTGTGGTTCCTGGTGAACTAAGCCAGTCACAACCCTAGAAGTCTCTGTAAGGTTATGGTGGTGTGGTTTACCTGTGCCAGGGGAGAGTTCTGTCCTGGTTTCAACACATCCGTAAGCCCTTACTGAGATGGCAGGTGACTAGGAGGGAAGCGACAATGGTTCAATGCATTTTTCAAAAAATCTTTTAGGAAGCTGGGTCAGCCTACACGGAAATGTAATTGTGATTCTCAGCAGGCTTACTTAGTCACAAAGAGCCAGAATAAAGTGTTTTTATACAAGGCATTCATTCATTCATTTTTATTCATTTATTCTTTTACAGTGCCGCTATTAAGTGCCAGGTTGTGGGTAGGAACTGGTTTCTATCCCTAATGAATTGAAATTAAGAGAAGACAAGGGTATTGGGTACAGGGAGCACAGGGCAGAAAAAGAAGATAAGAAAGTGCAGTGTGATAACTATTCAGGTGGCAATTGGTGCTGGCACCAAAATTCAGATGGGGAAGAGCTTATTGGGACTGCTGTGGGGAGAGAGTTGGAGTAATGAGCTTCCAAGACAAGAGTTTATCTGTGTCTTAAATGATGGAGAAGGGATTTTCAGGTAGACCAAGACGTAGTAGAAAAGGCAGAGGAGCAACACAGGGCGAGGACAGCATGGTAGAGGACCAGGGAGACGGCTCAGTGGGGAAAAGCATTCATCCTGCAAGTGTGAAGTCCTGAGTTCAGATCCTCAGCACTCACATAGAAAGTCAGGCATAGTTGTGTATCCCTGTTGCACTGGCACTGGGGGACAGAGACGGGGGTGGGAGGGCAAAGAGGTCCTTGGTTGGCCAGCCTCCCCAAAATGCCAATGTTCCTGGTGAGTGAGAGAGCCTATCTCAAGGCAAAAGGGGGAACAACAATCTGTATCTTGTTCTTACTTTCTTATCTACACATACAGGCATCTGCACCCACACATTCACATATGTGCAATACACACACACACACACACACACACACTATAAAAAAAGAAAGAAGTTAAAAACAAGCTGGGCCTGGTGGTGTATCCCTTTAATCCCAGCATTTAGGATGTAGATGCAGGCAAAGTTCTGTGAGTTCAAGGTCAGTCTGGTTTGCATAAGCAAGTTCCAGGATAGCCAGAGCCTATATACTGAGATCCCAGTGCCATTCCCCACATAAATAAAGCAGCATGGTGTTTCATGGTTCTATAAGTAGGTGCCTTTGAATAGTTGAGGGCATGGGGAAAGGTGTAACAAAAATAAGACCAGAGAGTAATCAGAGGCAAGATCAAGATGGGTTGCATCACTGAGGCACTGTATCCAGTAGCTCTAGCTGGAACCTGGAGCCGCTGGCCCAAATTCTGGATACCTACATTTTCATCCAGGACTATGGACCAAGGGAATCTACAAAGAACAGAGAGTATGACACATCTACTGACTGACATTGTAGATAGACAACAGAATAGGGACAGGCCCTGTTCACTCTGGGCTCTGCTTCCACACCACTGTTCATCATTAACTAGTACTCACAGAGTTTGGTTAAGAAGTCATCACATAATACTTCCATCCAGACTTCTTTCTGCACTTTTGCCTTCAGTGACATCAAACTAGCTGTCACGTCATCTTCTCATCCAGGCGTCCTACGTTTTACTCTGTATATCTGCCCAGCTGGTCTAATGAACTTCATCAAAAAGGGAAATTAGATCACTGTGGCGTGGGTTGCTTGAGTAAGATGCTCCTGGCCGAGAGGAGAGCTGCTTAGTCTGTAAGCATTCATAAGTCATTAGTCGGGTAATCTCTTAAAGAATTTTGCAGAGGATGGGTGCCAAGCTCATGAATCCATAGTTGGTAGAATAGATGGCTTATTTTTGGTAGTTTCAAAAAGGAGCGTGTTTACCTTTTTTTAGTCCTCCAGTGTGATTCTCATGCTCCATGAGTCTCTCAGGTTATCAACAATGACCTCCCCAGTATATCTTCAGCAGCCTGGGAGTGCTTAGGCAAGCATCACAAACTTATATACATCTGCTATGGCATTCCTCCATTCTTAGGGGCTTCCAGTCCTTTTATTGGTTTGTTTAGGTTTTTTCAGTAAAATATCCCTAAACCTGACACAGCAGAAAACAAAATGGAGAAACCCATCTATCCCTTTTGCGTGTTTAGACAGGACCTTGCTATGTGGGTCTGGTTGGCCTGGTACTCATTATGTAGCCCAGGCTGTCCTCAAACTCTACAATCCTCCTGCTTCAAGTACTGGGATTAGAGATACCCATCACAATGCCCAGCTTCAATTATCTTCCTCTTTCTCTTTGCTCATATCACTTGAGCAGCTTTTATGTGTTGCTAGTGGGTGCAAAGTTCCCCCAAATCTTTGACTGGCTAAAAGCATTCAATCCCATATTCTGGACATTTTTGTTTCAATACTTATCATTCCCCAACATCCAAAGTGCACAGGACAATTGATGGCCTCTGAAGCACACATCTGAACTCAGTCTGAGTCATAGTGTGATTTAGTGTTTCAGGAATTCTATCTGCGATAATAGATCATGAGGAAATCTGCAGGGGGCAAGAGTCTTGCAAATCAACCCTGACAGGAAAGAGCCCTTGAACTCATTCACTGCTGTAAAGTTCCACTTCAGGATGTCTCCTCAGCACTGGTGGAGTGAAGGATGTGCTCTGGGCTAAGAAGACAGATTATCTGATGGACTTTAGTCTCTTAATTCATAAACAAAATTCCACTGGGATGACGTCTACAGTTCTCTCCATCTGGAAAGTTGTACAGCTGCAAAAAACTGACGGGGCAGTGATAATCAAAACTCACGAGACCAGGCATGGTGCTGTGCACCTTTAATCCCAGCGCTTGGGAGGCAGAGGCAGGTGTATCTCCATGAATTCAAGGCCAGCCTGGTCTACATAGTGAGTTCCAGAGTTCCAGGACATCCAGGGCTATGTAAAGAGACTTTGTCTCAACAGTAACAACAACAACCAAACAAACACTAACTAAACAAACAAACCAAAGATCTCATGGGCTAAGCATTCTGCTAGAATCAAATATGGATAGAATCATAGTTCCTGTAATATCATTTAATGCAGACAAAAATCTGAGCAACCTCATTTTCCAGATAAGGAAGATGACTTTCTCAGATATTACTTACTTATCTAAGCCTCATAGCTACTTTTCATATTGCTGTGATAAAATACCCTGACAAAAGCAAGTTAGGGGAAAGGAGATTTATTTGGGCTCACGGATCCAGACAACAGTCCATTGTGGTGAAAGAGTCATGGCAGCCAGGGTTTGAAGAGCTGGTCACATAGTGTCCAAAATCATGAAGCACATGTTGATGAATGCTGGTCTTCAACTCACTTTCTCCTTTAAAAGAAGATTGATTTTTATGTATGAGTGCTTTTCCTACGTATATGTATGTGTATTGTGTGCATGCTGTGCCTTCAGAGGCCAGAAAACAGCATTAGAAGCCCTCAAACTAGAATTACAGACTGTTGTAACCCATCGTATGGGTGCTAGGAATAAAATCTAGGTCTTCCACAAAAACATCAAGAGCTCTTAACTTCTGAGTCATTCTTCCAGCCCCATTTTCTCTTTTTTAATACAGACCCATTATAGAGGATGGTGCCACCCACAATGGGCAGGTTTTCTACTTCAGTGAATATAAATTATGATAATCTCCCACAGGAATGGCCAGAGGCCCACCTCCCAGGTGACTCTAGATCTCACCAATTTGATAATTGAGATTAAGCATCACACTAATGTCATTGAATTATTAACCATAAGAGGCAAAGTAGACATTCAAATATTGATCATTCTATATATCATTAATTCTCAATTAATTAATTTTGATACGCACTCCCAATAGATATTTGGCATTAGCTATTTGATATTGGATATCTGGAGATATTTTGGGTTGTCATCTCTATGTCAGCTACTGAGTAGAATTCTTAATGTAAAAGAGAAGACAAAGTGAGTTAGATATGAAAAAAAGACTTTGTAATGTGGCTTGGTTGTAAAACGTCCTCCTTGGGCTCATGGGTTTGAATGCTAGGTCCCAGGTGGTGATAGCAGAGGAGGAAGTTGTAGAATCTATAGGAGGTGGGACTTCATTGAACAACTTGATTTTGAGTAACACCGAGTTTGTGGAAGAACAAATCCATTTAACCATACTGGCACCTGCCTCCTTCCTGTTTTCCTGGCAAATGACCTAGCAACCATCCACAAGCTTTAAAGTACTGCTAATTGTTGTTTTTATTCTTTGTACCCAGACCTGTGTCAACCAGTATAGCCTGGATGTCACCTGGTAGTGGAATGACCTCAGTGATAACTTCTTGTTCCATTTGGGTTTTGACATCATTTCAGAGACAGGTGTGGTGGTGCACACCTGTGACCCCAGTGCTTAGGAAGCTGAGGCAAGAGGATCCTGAGTTTAAGGACAGGTTGGGTTACATAACAAGAATGAGGCCAGCCCAGGCTGTATAATAATACCCTCTCTCAAAACAACAGCAACCAAGTAAGTGCAGAAGACACTCGACATTCCCATGTGAGAATTAATCATTCTCTACGTGTTGAGGATGATCCAGAGAAAGCGAGGCGTGGGATGTGAATCAAACTGGATAAAGTACAAGGCTGTACAAACGATGAACTTCTTTAATATCAAGGCAGGCGTAGTTTTTATGAGCACCACATTCGCTGGTGTTGAAGTAGCCACTCCACCATGAGTAGCTGTGTGACCTTGGGACACGTCAACTTCTGATTCTTCTCTAGTAGTATTGAGATTATTTGTATGAGAAGCAAATAAAGCATAAAGTACCTTGCGCAAATTAACACCTTGTCGATATTTGTAACAATGCCATGTAACCATTGTATTTCCTTTGCTCTCAGGTGACCTGTTTTCTATTTAAGATTGAAACTACCGGGGAGAAGTGATTTATAAGTCACAGATTTAGTGACAAACAGAAACTCCTGACCTAGTACACAGAAAAGAGATTTATTAAAGGCTAGTTGAAAAGTCATAAAATGACCGACAGTGCTAAAGGTTATTCCTCCAGGAATAAGACTTAAGCACACTGCCGAGATGCCTGGTAGAGACTGTACAGACAGGCAAAGCCAGCAGCTCCATGTGTGGACACAGGGTCTGGAGGTCACCTTTAATGTCTCTGTCCTGGTACCTCTAGGAATGCATACCCCATGAGCATCACTGACTGAATAGGCTTCATGAAACCCTTTTTGATTTCATGAACCTCCAAAAAAATCCTTTTATCTGTTTAATGGAGTCTACTTAATGGAGTCCTGTGTGTCTGGCTCTTAGCAGCAAGGGAAGCTGGACAATCTTTCTCATGGGTTAGATGAGGCTAAGAGACAGAGAATTCTCTGAGCTGGATTGAGTGTGCAAATTAAAATATCTGCATTTTTTTTTTGGTTTGGTTAGTTTTGTCTGGTGGAGTTTTCTTTCTTCCTTCCCTCCTTCCTTCCTTCCTTCCTTCCTTCCTTCCTTCCTTTCTTTCTTTTTTTCTTTCTTTTCTTCTTTTCCTGTTAATTATGCATGTTGTTGGTGATGCAGGTTCTCCCTCTGTAGTCCAAGCTGGCTTTGAACTCACTCTGTAGCACAGACTGGCATGAAACTCAGAGCGATACTCTTACCTCAGCCACCTGAGTGCTGAAAGTACAGGTTTGAGACTCCATATGTAGTTCTGGGTTTTTGGGGTTGTTTTTTTGTTTTTGTTTTTGATTTTTTTTTGTTTGTTTTTTTGGTTGGTTTGGTTTGATTTTTGTTGTTGTTTGTTTCTTTTGGCTTTTGGTTTTTGGTTTTATTTGTTTGTTTTTTGGTTTGGTTTTGGTTTGGTATATGCTCTCACTCTTTAGCCTAAGGTGACCTTAAACCAATTTTCCTCCAACCTCAGCATCTCAAGTGTTAAGATCATAGATGTACACCACCATGTTCAGCCTTGGATGTCTAGATTTGAAGAATAGAATTATCCCAATGTTTTCAGGAAGAAGTAAAGAAGCAAAAAGTATAATTAGGGGCACTACTATTTACTGGTTATTTCAGTAAGAAACCCCACTGCCATCTGGTCCTCCAGTACCTCCAAAATCACCCTTCTCTGGTATCTTACCAGGACTATTCCCTCCTCCCTGGTTACAGCCTTTATCCTCAGCTGCTAACAAGGTCACCTACAGGCCTCCTCACCATAACACCTGGAAATCCTTGGTTCTTCCTTCTCTAGAACATGCACATCTTAGGGATATGACTGATATCAGAGCTCACTGAGTTTACTCCTGTCAAGCTAGTGGCTGCAGTTTGAAGCAATAACAGGACAGGAAGCAGCTTGCTTTGCTCCAACTCCCTTGTAGAGGTCAAAGGACAACCTCATCATCTATTTCCTTTGAGGTGTTGTTTTTCCACCTTGGAGACTGGTCTAGCTGGCCCATGAAGTTCCAGGGATTCTCCTATCTCAGCCTCTCCTCTTTCCATAGCAGTGTTGGGATTACAGGCACTTATAGTACACAACTACCTTTTACATGAGGTCAGGAGATTTGAACTTGGGTCCTCACACGTGCCAAGAGAGCACCTCTGCCTACTAAATCACACCCTTAGCCCTCAATGTTGTCTTTTAAAGCCTGAAGTTTGTGAAGTTCATAAATTTTAACAGCTATCACCAAATTGCAAATCTCTTCATAGTCAACCACAGATTTTGTCAGACTGGAGGGAAAATAATTATTTGAGCGGATGTTGGAATTAATTATCTATCTGGTAGCCAAGAATTAAGTCTATGATCAGGTTAAATGAAGCTGTTCATTTTAATTCATACCATTAAGCTTTTGCTTTTCAAAAATAAAGTTGATACATTTTGCTAATAAAAGTGTATACTTGAGGATCTGAATAGGGAGATCGTATATCTTTGTACATTGAAATTGCAAAATAGTAAGACTACTTTTACAAGACAGACAAATCTGTTATATAATTTTAAGGAATCTAGTAAATTTTAATACTACAACATTTGTTATTTTCAAAAGAACAGAAAGAGGAAAAGGAAAAACAACTAGCAACATGAAACATGACACAAATAGATTCTTTTTTTTTTTTCTAAAACTGCTGCAAGAATTCTCTTGAGGCCAGATAGATGGGAGGGCAAGGGCAGTGTGTTCACACTCTGGGAGAGGAATCACAAGGCCAGGATACTAGCCTTGAAGAGCAAAGCACTGATTAGGGAGCTACGCAGGCTGCAAAAGGCAAGGCAGGTGACGGACTGGTGTGGGAGGCGAGGGGAGGGTAAGCTGATGGACCATCGGCATCACAGGTGGCTCCAGGATAGGCTTGCAGCTGGTCCTCAACTATGCAACAGGGGCATGGCTATCTGCTAGGGGTAGAATACAGGAAGAGACGTGGGCAGGTGTTGAGGGACCAGTAACACAGATCTCTCTAGTCCTTCTGAGCTGGCAGTGACTTGATGGGACCCTGACATGCATGGTATTTCCTCCTCTCCAATCCTTGTCAGCTTCTTGAGGGACAGCCACCACTGAGCTCCATGCTGGCTGCAGTTAGACATATACTGAACACTTCCTTACCTGACTGATGGTTGGTGATTTGTGACCTCCCACACAGAGGGAAGAGTGTAGCAGCAGCTGGGGCTGCAACCAGACAGGACACACATGGGAAAAACAAAAGCATGTAGCAACCCTGAGGGATAATGGAACTGCCAAATGCTGTGTGACTCTAGGCAATTCTTGTTCCTCTCTGATTCTAGATTCCAGTATCCATAACATTTGTAGGAAGACAAACGGGGGAAAAACTGAACTTTAGTAAGGTGTCTTAAGGATTTCACATGATGCACGCAGAAATTATTCTCAAATAATAGAATCTTGTGACGGGGTAAAGAAACTAATATTTATGATTGAAAGAATCAAAATTCTTCATCTTCCCTTGACTCCTTTCAAGGAGCATCTGGAGGTTGCATGTGTGTTTTTCTGGGAAATTTTTATTCTACTTGGATTGATTCAGAGTATCTTTATAGTAGATATTGGCCGTTGGAGGAGAATGTACTGTACCACAGTAATGTCAAGGTTAGTATTTCACAAGTAGGGTCAACGTTATCTGAAATGAGTGAATGTCATGTTTTATTGGACTGTGTGGTCTTCAAGGGAAAACAGTTCTTGTTCAGACGTTTGCCTTTTCCAGTGATTTTCAACCTTCCTTATGCCAGGACCCTTTACTACAATTCCTTTTGTATTGTGGTGAGGATCAACCATAATATTACTTTGTTACTATTTCATAACTGTAGTTTTGCTACTGTTGTGAATTGTAATGCAAATACCTGATGTGCAGGGTGTCTGATGTGCAACCCCTTAAAGGGTCTTGGCCCACAGGTTGAGAACCACTGCTTTCGCTTGCTCACGGGAGGGAGAGGACTCAGTACTGGCAGACAGAAAGCTAACTCAAGCTTAGAGTACACCTTTGCATTTCCCACATGGGAAATGCTGCTCTTCTTACAGAGATGTGAGCCTCACAGGAAGAGTCCAGTAAGATGTAAGATGCAAACACCATCTGTTGAACCAGAATATGAGAGAGGAAAGAGTCATGACAATACCCAAGTGGGCTAAAGTCCAACACTTTCCTGCCAGTCACAGGACAGACAGCCTCGCCCTGGGTGCCTTGCCAGCCCAGATTGCTTCTGGCCCTTTTCTCTGAAACTCCTTCCATGTAGGCCCCAGATGTGCATGTGCACTCACGTATACATGTGTGTCTTCATGTGTACTCTTGCACACACACACACAAACACACACACACAGAGAGTGAGGTGCTACTATCATCTCCATGCATCAACATCTAGCTTCCAACCCAAAACCTGAGCATGGACTTTCCTCAGGAAACAGGGTAATACAACACCTTCCCTGGTCCTGCCTGTCCTGGCACAGGAAAAGAGGGCTGTGAGCTGCCCCTACAGGACAGCTCCCAAAATGATATAGAGACAGTTCTGTAGGCATATGACAGTGACTTGCCCTCAAAGACATCTAGGTTCCAGGGCTCCTTATAACCTTCACAAAGACCACTCATGCTTGGGAAGAGGACATATTCCCAGGAATTTCTAGAATACAGTTCTTGAGGAGCCCGATAGAAGAGGGGATATGTTGTAAGCCCTGGGCAAAGGGAGTAAAAAGCAGCTCCCTGGTGTTTAGATTGCCCCCCCCCCATCAAAGGCCTTAGGCCTCCTCTCCCATGCCTCCCTGCTGCCTGCTGTTCCAGATGCTAGTCAAGATTCAGCCACTGGAGACACAAGTGTGTCTGGAAGGCCGAATGGTGACCGGTAGTAACCCAGCTGCACATGATGGTGGCCAGCTGCCAACTGGCGGCCTCACAAGCCTCTTAGCCCAGCAGCTTTTCAGCAAGCATTGCTTCTACACTGTCCCAAGAGGATGACGAGCACAGGACTTTTACACGAAACCAGACTCTAATGCCCACCCAAAGGACAAGCCAAGTCCAAACAATACTTCCTAAAAGACTCCAGGTCTTAAGCCAGATGGTACATCTAAACTAGAGGAAACGCACAAAGCTTCTTCACCTCCTGACCAAAGCCTCCAAACAATAGCTCAGAAAGGCTGTTTAGCATGCATGATATCATTTTGTCTGTTGCCAAACCCACGGGAGGGTTCTGCCTACTCACACCCTGGGCACACTGCTCAGCTTCTCTGTCTTCAGTATCTCCTTCTAAAGTGAACAAAACTAGTAGACCCTTTGTCACTTTCTAACTGTGTGTCCTTGGACAATCAATCTACTTAATTGGCTTCAATTTTTTTCATTCATCAAGTAACATTAAAAATAGACCAACCTCATGGGACAGGTAGAAAAATTAAGTGAGTTAACTCACGTAGAAGCACTTAGAGCAATGACTGGCTTCCAGAAAGCAGAGACGATGCCAGAAATGATAACTACTTCCATTGTTTCTAATACAACAACATCTGCCATTTTTATTGCCTATTGACCACAGTGTTCTCATGCTGGGCTCAGTTTTTCACAGGAAGTACCTCACAGATAATATTAAGTACGCATGAGTTACTGTCTAGCACATAGATAGCCGATATCATTTTTTTTTCTCCCTCTCTTCCCCTTTCTACAGAACAGAAGACAGCTCAAAGGATCAGTGGCTTGCTCAAGGCCATAGTGTTGTTACAAGGTGCTTACACTTGAATCCTGGTGCTCTGGAGAACAAATCACTCTGATATCACAACCTTGCATTCTCTCTCTCTCAGCCTCCTCCTTCTGCCTGACCCTGGGCATCTGGTCCACAGCAAACTGGCTTCCCTTCAAAGAATTTTCCAGGGACCCATCTGCTGCTCAGTTGCAGTGTCCCTGGGTCATCTGCCTGCAGCTGTTTTCAGCCTGTGCTGTGAAGGACTGAGCTTGACTCCTCTTGGGCTTTTCCCTTCAGGATCCAAAAAGTAAGCACCAGTAGATAGAGATGGGTACAAGGGAATGAGGTGGGAGAATCCATCCCCAGGAACAAACTGGACCCTACATCCACGTGTGTGTCTTCTACAAGAGCAATGAGCTTAGATGCTGGTTGCTCTCCACTGGCCCCTGCTCCAGCCCTCTTTTTACACCTGAATATCACTATGCTGACTTATGATGGAGTTTCTCCAGAATAGATCTCCAAATCCTTTCTAAGATGAGAAGATTCAGTCTACAACTACAGCAGCCAGCTGAGGGGTAGCACATGCCAAGCCTTGCATGGTAGCTATCAAAGACTGAAGACAGGTAGTTTGAGCTGTGGGCAAGTGACTTCCCTCTAGGCCACAGTTTCCTCCTCTGTAATGGTGAAATATCAAGACTTATCTATCAGGGTTGCTCTGGGACCCAAGGAGAGAACTGGTGTCTTAGTGCTTGACCTAAGCCCAGGCACGATAGCAGAAGAAGGGCCGATAGAATCCAGCTCACTGACCAGCTCACTGTCCCAGAGCTGAGAGCAGCCACACAGCATGCAGTCATTGTCACTGAAGAATAGAAGCATTTACCTAGCGCAGGTGGCTCCAACTCAGCGGACATTTTTACAAAGTCCTGACAACCCTGACTTACCACAGAAGACAGAGAAGCCGCAGGACAGCGCTCTAAGAGATGTGTGGGAAGATGTGAGCAAGGAGGAGACAAGGGAGAAATGAAGCTGTCTGAATGTGTTATGTCCAATGTTCATAGTGAAAGCTCAATCTCGTCACAGCTGAGAAGGCCCCAGAGCAGTGACAGGTGAGTACCACCACAGGAGACAATGGGTACATGTTCAGAACTTAGACAAACTGTCTGCTAAACATGGACGTTATTAAAAGCCACTTAAACTTAGCTAGATTATATTAAAGTCCATCACTTCCTAACTATTTTTAAATTATTTTTACTTTATATATATGAGTGTGTACGTGTAAGGATGTGTTTCGTGGGGGGGGGGGGGCGCGCGCGCAAGCGCGTGCGCGCACGCTTGCGCAGTTATCCACAGAGGCCAGAAGAAAGCATGGGATGCCCCTTTAACCACCGAGCTATCTCTCCAGCCACCAGAGTGAATCTTAATTCTTTCCATCTATTTTGCTACCATGTGAGCTTTTGAAGTCTCTTATAGCTATTCTATCAGTGTGATGGAGGTGTAGCCCCAGGGTGTGCTGTGTGTTACAAGTCCACACTCAGTGGTATCACATCTTAACTTGAAATCATCCGTAGAGTGTTTCTACTCTGAAACGGAAAAGCCTACAGTTCCTCATCTCCTCCTTGCCCTAGAGAGCTGCTTATTAAATATTTACCAGAACAGCACTGACAAAGGGCCTCCCCACTGTAACAATGCCTCCAAAGGACTGGGTTATATGAAACATCAGGTTGTGTTGTTGAACACACATTAGGCTATATCCCCTGTGTTGCTCAAATTTCTCCACACAACCTTGTAGTGAGACTGCTTTGGAGCGTCTCATGAGGGCTCACGTCCCACGGAGTGTTGAAAGAGTGTATGTCTACAGTGACTCAGGCAGGGCTGGAATTGCATTAAGTGTGTTGCTGGAGGAAAATAACAGAAAGAAACTAAAAACAGAATAAAATCTTCAAGGTGTCCACAAGAAGAGTCTGTTCAACTAGTAGTTTTTCTGAAGACATCGTAATCAAGGCACTGGACAAAAGGGAGAAGAAAGAGCACACACCCCTTTATCTCAGGACATTTGCAGCATGAGGCAGAGCTGCAAGCTCTCCCCCTCATGCTGAGATCAGCTGGCAATTTCAATTATGTCTTCCCCAATCCCCCTTCCTTTATTTTTCATAACTCTTGTCACCTTATAACACATATTATGTAAATTATTAAATTATATAAATTATTAAATTATATACAATTATAATATAATTGACTTATTTTCCACAATTACTTATTGACTATTTTCCTTCTCCAGAGTGCAGTCTGTGGGAGCAAAATGTAAGATTTGTTTATTTCACTATCTAGAACAGTTCCTCTTACTCAATTATTTATAATATTTTTAAAGGAATAATATCCAGTGCAGGGCACGAAACCAGTGGATAGGAAGTGACCACAGCACTGCCTAAAAATACGCTTTAAACTTAATGCATAATTTCTTAGTTAGGTTTCTATTGCTGTGATAGAACACTGGCCAAAAGCAACTTGGGGATGAAATGGTTTATTTCAACTTACAACTCTCAGGTTAGACTTACAACTCCATCACAAAGGGAAGTCAGAGCAGAAACTCAAGGCAGGAAACTAGAGGCAAGAACTGACACAAAGTCCATGGAGGAGTGCTTCTTACTGGCTTGCTCCTCCTGACTCTCTTAACCTGTTTTCTTACAGCATCCAGGATCTCCTTCCCAAGTGTGGCACCACCCACAGTGATCTGGGCCCTCTCACATGAATCATCAATCAAGAAACTGCCCCAATGGTTTGTCCACAGACCAGTCCTGTGAGGTCATTTTATCGATTGAGGTTCCCCCTTCCCAAATAATTCTCACTTGCGTCAGGTTGACATAAAACTAACCAGCACAGTGATATACTAGAAAAAGCCCAGTGATTCAAAATTTAATTCCTGCTCCATCACTTAAAATGACTCTGGGCAGATCATGAAATTGCTCTGATTCTTGGGTGTACAGTATTTAATTTGGACAAGACTGTTTCTAAATTGAAAAATGTAGCAAGTATCTACTGCACATGCCAATCACGGCACATATACCACATCCAGAGCCACTTCTAAACACTATGCATCTGTGGCTCCAGCTCTGGGAGCTGTGCTCCAAGCACCATGGGGCCACCTAGCTTTCTCCAGGCCCCCACCTCTTCCCTCTACTAATATAAGGTTGGGAACCACATTAAGCATGTGACCCCGAGGGAGGCAGAGGCTTATGATGTGTCCTACAGAAAGGTCTTCCCCAGGACACAGAACTAAAGCAATCCTATTCTTCTAATAAGATTTTACATTGGGAAATGCAAATAAAATCAGGCACTTGACAGAAGCTTAGAAACTGGAGTTTGAGAGAAGTTAAAGAGACTACAGTTAGCTAAGTATTTGAAAAGGAGGCTCGAGTTCAGTAGTAATTAGTGAACAGACCCAGAGAAACATACCTAAGGGACAGTTTGTGTTGTATTTCTTCTGAGTTCCTTTAGAGATCTATGAGGATGCTCCTCCACCGTCCACTTACGGTTGGACATAGTTTGGACTCATTGTGCTTCTGAAGTTGCTTTCTATAGACTCACCTTCCTTCCATCAACAGACTTTTTCTTTTTAATGAGCTTTGATCATGTGTCTTTCTTAAACCAAAAAGATTTCAGTTGAGAGACTGAGTGAGACACACAAACCAACTGCACTTGATTGATTTGTCCTGTCCTGTAACTCTTGTTAATGGTTGGTGTGATTTTGTACTTGGTCATCTTGTTGCCTGAAGCTGTAAGACCTTCATTTCACACAAATACATCTTAAGAGCCAAAGAAGAAATGGTGGTGCTTGGAATGGGATAGAGGAAGCTAAAATTAATGTTCCACTCCCAATCCAAGTATATATCATATAACCATTGTTTCAACTCCTATTAATAGATGGAAGCTCTTAAGAAAGGTGCTTCTTATATTTTCCCATTGAGAATTCTTTTATTTTTAGCATTTTTATTGATTCTTTGTGGGATTGTGATGCACTGATGATGATTCTTCAACATCATATACCACAATCCCACTCACCTCCCTGTACCTTCATATCTCCCCTCTGCTCTTGCAACCTCCCCCCCCTAAAAAAAATAAATTAGAAAAATAAAATAAAAATAGAAAAATCTCATCATGGAAGCTGTAGTGTGTCACACAGTATTCTCTTTTGTCCACACATTTTTACCTGCAAATGTTCGTTGCACTGACTCATTGACAGTCTTGTTAGAGGCTTCTGGCTTTTGCTATTCTATCAACATTGGATCCTTACTGGGACTCCTCTCAGATATCCTGTTGTTGCCCAGTGTCGTGGAGATCCTTAAGTTTTGGATCAGCAGGATCACTCCTTCGCAACAAGCTGCAGCAGTTCATAGATGGGGTAGATGTTGAGGTAGGCCAACTCAAAGCCCTGTTGGGTCTGGGTGGTAGCTGAGTTGGTCATCCCACCAGCTCTCCTGAACCCAAACCACCAGAATAAGCTGTCTAGTACTGACCCAGCTAGCTCACCCAATGCTACAGCTGGCAAGAATGCCTGCTTTCATGCCTGTGGGCCAGCTCACCCACCCCCACACCACCAAGGCAAGCTCTACTGTCCCCAGGCAAGGTGTGGGGTCCACTCTCCTGAGTTCGGCAGCTGGAAAAGGGCAGGGCCAGCTCTCACCCCCTTGGAGCCAGCTCAACCACTCTTCTGCCACCAGGGCCAACTGTTCTGTGCTACCCAGGAGTGGTACAGGGCCTGCTCTCCCAAGTGCTATAGCCTGCAAGGAGTGGGGCCAGCTCTGCATAGCCCTTGGACATCAACATGGTCCCTGGGAGCAACCCAGACCAGGAACATCTGCGTGGCCTTTGGTGGTAATATGAGCCATGAACAACGACACACCCCTGCTGCCAATGGCCATGGATGCAGACATGGTCCTCAGTGGCAGCATGGGCTAGAGCTTGACCATGGCCACAGATGGCAGGGCAGGCAACTCACATCAGATTAGTCCTCTTCACACTTGAGTCTCCAATTCCTCCTCTCTTCAAAGTGCTCGAACGCACCCACTTCTCTTTCTTTCCCATCTCTCCACCACATACTTGCACATTATAGTGGCTCCACTGCAGGTGGGCCATGCGGTGGTCAGGCCTCTGGGTGTCTTCTGCCTGCACACACCACAGCAGGCAGGTCTCTGGAGAAGTTTTAAATTTACTCTCTCCCTCCTCCTCCTCCTCCTCCTCCTCCTCCTCCTCCTCCTCCTCCTCCTCCTCCTATTCCTTCTCCTCCTTCTCCTCCTATTCCTCCTCCTCCTCCTATTCCTCCTCCTTCTCCTCCTATTCCTCCTCCTTCTCCTCCTCCTATTCCTCCTCCTCCTCTTCCTTTGTCTTCTTCAACGTCCTTTTCAGACATGGTTTCATATAACCCAGCCTGGCTTCAAGCCCAGCATATAGTTAAAGATGACCTCAACTCTTTTATCTTTCTGCCTCCACGGCCCATGTGCTGGGAATACACGTCTGTACCGCCACACCCAGCTCTTTACTTTTTTTCCTTAACTTTCTCAGGTTTAAGCTCAAGCCCCAATACAAAATGTCAACAGTACTCTTTCTCTTCTAAACTTTGGGATTCCGACAGAAATTAAAGAAAACTCTCTGTGTAGGCAGCCTACAAAAATCTAAAAGATCTGCCCCCCCGCCCCACCCCCCATTCCTCACCACCTGAGGCAGTCAGGAAAGTTGACCTTGGGGTCATAAGAGCGGGTGAGCTGACCCTGCCCCTTGCCAGCTGCAGCACTTGGGAGATTGGGCCCCACATCTTGCTTGGGCAGCACAGTGAAGCTGGCCCTGGTGACGGGAGCACAGGTGAGCCGGTCCGTGGGCAGGAGTGCAGGAGAGTTGGCCCCATTACTGGTCTGCCAGGAGGTGGCGTGGGTACAGGATGATGACTTCCCTTGCCTCGCCCTTCACCATCTGTGGTAGTTGGGAGAGCTGTCCCCGCCCATCACTGGTGAAGAGCAGGCTCTGAACCTCATCTGGGCAGATACAGTAGAGCTGGCCCTGAAGGTGAAGGCACCAGTGAGCCGAGGGTGTGAGAGCAGGAGAGCTTTCTCAGCTCCCCACCGGTGGGCTGCACACTTGCGAGAGTGGCCCCTGCGCCTTGACTGGACAGCACCATGGAGCTGCCTCTGGAGGCGTGGGTGCAGGTGAGCCAGCCCCAAGGACAGGAGAACAGGAGAGCTGACCCTGCCTCCTACCAACCGCAACACTGTGTGAGGCGAACCACGGGAAAAGGGGAGCGAGCCCAGAGCAAGAGTGAGGTCAAGACATGCCTAAACACCAGAAATCTTGTCCAGAGATCATCAGGAGTAGGACCACTTACCCCAGCCCCAGGCCTGCATGTAGCCCCGCATCCCCACCTTTGTCTCTCTCCACAGAGGTCACATAGCCCAGTAGCCAGGTTAAACCTCCTCCTTATAATGTCATGTCTGGCAGCACCTGGAGTTCCTGCTCACCGGGGGAGGGGCAGTGGGCAAGGAAGCAGAGCCCGAATGGCAGCATTGGGTGGTCTAATGTAGCAGTACTGGAGACCTGGCCCTGGTGGTTCAGATAAGGGAGAGCCAGAACACTGGGCTGATCAGCCCAGCCATCCCCCGGACCCAGAGCCAGGGTTTTGAGTTGGGCCACACCAAAATCTCTATCATCCATAATCAGTTGGGGCAAGTGAAGTGCCAATCCAAAGCTACAGGATCCCCATGACACAGGGCAGCAACTAGATAACTAGAAGGAATCCCAGTGAAGATCCAACACTGATGGTGTCGCAGAAGCCAGAGGCCTCAAACCAGACCACTGACTTATTGCAATGAATATTTACAAGGGAAGATGTGTGGACAGAGGGGTATACTGTGGGACACACTGTGGCACGCTACAGCTTCCACAACAAGATGATATATTTTTTAAAAGCTTTTACTTACATGAGTACACTGTCGCTGCCCTCAGACACACCAGAAGAGGGCATCAAATCTCATTACAGATGGTTGTGAGCTACCATGTGGTTGCTGGGAATTGAACTGAGGACCTCTGGAAGAGCAGTCAGTGCTCTTAACCGCTGAGCCATCTCTCCAGGCCAACAAGACATTTTCATGCTTTGATTTGTTTAGTGTGTGTGTGTGTGTGTGTGTGTGTGTGTGTGTGTGTTTTATTGGTGGTGTGTGTGTGTGTCAGGGTGGAGGGCAGATATGAGGAAGGGAGAATGAATGGAACTGGAGTGCATGATGGGAAACTCACAAAGAATCAATAGAAAGTCGAAAAAAAAATACTTAATGATCTTAGAGAGTGCCAGGCCTTTGAGAGTATTAGAATTCATCACCAGGCCCACTCGAGGCTGACATGGGAAGGATGAGTTGATGATAAGACCTGGCCACCCAAGAATGACATTCTTGAGTCTCCACCTATGGAGTCTGTCTCTGTCTCAGGTCATTTGAGACTTCTGACAAGATGGAGGCATCCTTGATAACCTTTATGTTCATTATATCAAGGGGCTGATCCAAAGTCAGGGATTTTAGTCTCAAAACCAATGAACTCTGATGACCCCAGCACCAGAGATCTGGATGACTTAGAACTCATGTTGTCCTAGGACAATTAGATGAAAATCCCAGAAAGACAGAATTGCCATTTCTGTTCCTTGTCTGTTGACTAGAATCAGTCATCAGGCTCTGTCTACTTACAAGGTCCTAGAAATCATAGCTTTCCATACCACTAGGAAATGAAGGAAAAGTTAATGTGTACTGATTTATTTAAATCTACTATAGATAGGCATACGGTATGTGCTGTTACTTCGAGGTTAGTTTTTTTCCTGAAGGATTCTATAAATATGACAAGTTAAGGATCTGTCAGGTGAAGTATCAACCTTTATCAATCATGATTAGGAGGCCACACCTCCTAATCCTTCCCAAACAATTGTATCAACTGGGCACCAAGTACACTCATCAGGAGACTCTACTCCACCTTGCCCCTCACCCTCAGTGCCATCCATAGAGAGCTGGATCAGTTCACCAGTCTTACTTTACAGCCAGGGCTCTTTATTCTGATCTGTCTTGCCCTGTTGTCCTGCCTGGTTTTCTGGGCCCAGCCTTAGGCTTACTCTGAGAAGAAACCATAGACAAAAGGGTCTGTGTCTTATCCAGTATTCACAGGTTCCCCTTAGTGCGATCCATCAATGGTTTAAGCAGTGGAATCAGGCAGGAGAGCTGAAGCACTTTCATGAAAACATAAGATATGCAGAGCTTGCTGTCTTGGTTCATGCTTATCAGTAAAGCACTGGGGAGGCAGAGACAGATCCCTGGGACTCACTGGTCAGACAGTCTCTCCTAATTGGTGAACACTAAGCCAATGAAAAAACACTATCTTAGTTGCTTTTCTATTGCTATGATAAAACACCATGACCAAGGCAACTTAAAGAAGGAAGAACTGGTGATGCTTACAGTTCCAGAGGAAAAGGAGTCCATGGCCACTATAATGAGGAGCATGGCAGCAGGCAGAGGGACGTGCTGGAGCAGCAGCTGAGAGCTCACATCCTAACCCATAAACAGAAAATTGAGAGTGCACCAGGGATGGTATGAGTCTTTTGAAACTAGTGACACATCTTCCCCTACAAGGCCATACCTCCTAATCCTTCCCAAACAGTTCTCTCAACTGGTCACCAAGTATTAAATACAGGAGCCTCTGAGTTCTCCACCATTGAACCTGGACCAAAAACAAACAAACAAACAAAAAAAAAAAAAAAAAAAAACCCAAGATGAGAGATGGAGATATGACTCAGTACTTAAGAACACTGGCTATTCTTCCAGAGGAATTGGGTTCAGTTCCCACCTGGTGACTCACAACCATTTATAAATTCAGTTTTAGGGGATCTGATACTGTCTTCTGGGTTCCACAGGCACCAAGAATGCATGCATGCAGGTAACATAAATCTGTGCAAAACACAAAATGTGGATGGCACCTAAAGAATGACCTCTACTCATCCCATGGGCAAGCACCAGTCCCTGACACTATTAATGATACGCTGTTATGCTTGCAGACAGGACCATGTTGTCCTCTGAGAGGCTCCACCCAGCAGCTGACTCAGATAAACAGACACCCAGAGCCAAACAGTGAATGGAGTTTTGGGAATCTCATTGAAGAATAGCAGGAAGGATTGCGGGCCCTGAAGGGGATAGGAATGCCACAGGAAGATCAACAGAGTCAACTAACCTGGACCCTTGGGGCTCTCAGAGACTGAACCACCAACCAAAGAACATACATGGGCAGGACCTAGGCCTCCACACACATACATAACAGATGTGCAGCTTGGTCTTCATGCAGATCCCAAACAACTGGAGCAGGGCTATCCCAAAAGCTGTTGCCTGTACGTGGCATATGTTCTTCTAGCTGGACTGCCTTGTCTGGCCTCAGTGGAAGAGGAAGCACCTAGCCTTGCAAAGGCTTGAAGTGCCAGGGTGGAGGAACACCTAGGGAGCCCCCACCCTCTCAGAGGAGAAGGGGATGGGGATGGGGGAAGGGTTGTGGGAGGGAGTGACTGGGAGGGAGGTCAGTGAACAGATGTAAAGTGAATAAGTAAAAAATAAAATTAAATTAAAAAAAAAAAGAATGACACTCAAGGTTGTCCTCTGGCCTCTGTACCCACCTATAAACGTGACCCCACCCCCATCCTACCCCCACCCATACAGAATTAAGAATTAGTGGTAGAGTCATCTTAGACCCTCAAGCTCCTTAACATCGAAAGAGCCAAACATTCCACAGTGGCAGTAAATTATTGGCAAGAATACAATGATTGGATATATTGGAGAAAATTACAAAGATACTCATGGAAGCATTGTTTCAAACAGCATTCAAGCATTGGGCATTACCTAAAGACACAGCAAAGTGGAATGTTTATAAATTGTCTACATGCTTGATGTCCTGATTTGGCCTGACCAATTTATCGGGGGGGGGGGAGGGAGAGAGAGAGAGAGAGAGAGAGAGAGAGAGAGAGAGAGAATAAAAATACTAATTATAACAGAGTTCCTATTATTATTCTCCTCTTGGCCCTGTAGGTTACAGAGTAGCCTGCTTTAATTTTGTTTGTACTGCAATTATATTTCCCAAGTGGGTTTTATTGGCTACTTTTGGGTAATTCCTTTAGGGCAGCTATGAGCAAACTCACTCAGAACTTTAGCTAGTGTATTCATCCCAAGCCCATCATTGTGATTCAGGAAGAACTCAGTCCTCTCCACAATAAAAAAAAATTTGCTTAGTCTCTAGTAGATCCTCCTTTGATTAGTCCATTTCAATGCAATGTTCACATTCTTTGCCAACGTTATTTACCAGAATAAACGAGAAGTGAGATAGGGGTTGATATAGCCCAGGCTATCCTGAAGCCCACCATGTAGCTGAGGAATTACTTTGAATTTCTAGTCTTTAGGCCTCTGCCTCTCAAGTGCTATAACTCCGTGTGTGCACTACCATGTCCAGCTTAATCAAAACTTTTTTTAAGACATAGAGACATATGCAGAAATCAGTAGTTTGACACCTGCTATGACATAGATGGATTTGGGAGACATGACACTAAATAAAATAAGTCATGAGGTACCATTTGCAGGAGTATCCAAAGAAGCAGAAAGTGGGATGGTGTTTGCGGAAGGGGTGGGAAGGTGATGTTTACTGGATACTAGGCTTCTGTTTTTCAAGGTAAAGGAAGTACCACAAGTGGGTGATGGTCATGGTTACGCCTTCTGTATGTGCCTACTACTACTGAGCTGGACATGTAAGATGGTCAAAAGGGCGATTTTTGATATGCATGTTTTAAAACAATCTCAAAATCTGAATTAATAGTATCATCTCAGATATGTCAGTATGACTATGTAAGTATGTGTGTGTGTTTATATATGCATATGAGGAGAGAAGTCTTATCATCTTCAACAAGGGAGTAAGATGCTGCAAGTTATTCTCACATGTGGACCATGTCTCTCCTTATAAGTCGGGCTTCCCATTTATTGTTCAAGAGGAAGTTTGTGTTGGAACACAGCCATGTCTGTTTACCTGTGTAGTGTCCGTGGCTGCTTTGTGCAACACTAGCAGAGTGGGGCATTTGTAGGAGAGGTTGCCCATCCAATTCAAAGCCTGAAATATTTACTGTGTGGCCCTTTGCAGAGCAAGGTAGCCTGTGCCTTAGTGCAATGGGAACACACAGTGAGGCCACTGATGGCTCAAACCTGTCTGTGGGTTCCAGATCCTAAATTTCAAGCCAGAGTTCACACTCATGGCTATCCTATCTCTTTTCTTTACAACCATTTTCCAACTGTTTGGAAAACTCATAGCCTGCATTCTAGACTTGTAAGATACCCTTTGAGGCTAATGCGGACCCTTCAGAGATACAAAACAAAAGAATAAAGAGGAAACCAAGCAGGCTTAGTAGCCCACATCTATAATCCTAGCACTCAGGAGGTGGGGACAGGAGGATTTGAGAGAAGTTCAAAATTATCCTTGGCTAAATGTGGAGTTCAAGGTAAGTTTGAGCTACATGGTACGCTGTGATAAGAAAGGAAGGACGGAAGGAAAGAAGGAACGAAAGAAGAAATGATGGAGGTAAGGAGAGAGGGAGGGGATAAAGGGTAAGCTTGAGCTACATGGTATGCTGTGATAAGAAAGGAAGAAAAGAAAGAAGGAAGGGAGGGAGGGAGGGAGGGAAGGAGGGAGGGAGGGAGGAAGGAAAAAACAATGGAGGGAGGGAGAGAGGGAGGGGATAAAGAAGGAAGGAGGGAGCAAAACAGGTAGAAAGAAAAGAGGCAGGGAGACAAGGAAGAAAAGAAGGAAGGAAGGAAGGAAGGAAGGAAGGAAGGAAGGAAGGAAAGAAGAAGGAAGGAAAGATTCACATGATTTACTTTTTAGACTTACATTACATAATACCTTCCTCTGTTACCTAAAACTTGGACTGTACAAGAAAAAGGAGAATATGGTAGCATGGTGTGTTTTCAGCAGATAAATTCTAAAACTCTAGAAGGATTTGTAGCAGTTAAGTTCATTATGGAATTCAAAATCTTCAGGTCTTGTATAAATTTTTTCCTTATAAATGTTTGGTTTGTGATTTTTCATAAACTCATGAGTTGGTTGCTTTTATAAGGAAACAGCGAGTTTCATACTTTTAACATTATTATTTTACAAGATGACAGATTGAAAACTAGACAAAATCACACAGGAGGCATCTCAGCAGAGTCAGGAATCTGGGCATCCCTCTGCCAGACAGGGTTTGTCTTCTTGACTGGCACTCTTCTCAGAAAGAGATGAACTCCAGTGAGCCTAATGTTTTTGTGACTGGCCCAGCCATAGAACCCATCAGTTTTGCACCTTCTATTCCTCTGAGACCTCTGTGCCTCTAAGCAGCCTGTGAGCTCCCACATACCTCTCTCTCCATTTCATTTTAGATTCTCTTGCCAAGGCTGGAGAGATTGGCTATGCTACTTAATTGAGCTGGGATGTGCTATTAAATCTCTCACCCATAAAAGGGAGATAATCCTCTCTTTGAGTGGAAGAAATTCTTCACTGTATCGCCACATGCCTTTCTCTGCCCTTCTCCCAAGAAGACTTAAGTACTAACCCAAGCTGTATCTTGTAACTATGTCTGTGAATGGCGGGGACCTGGCTTCAAACCCCAGTGACTGGTTTCCCTTTTCTTCCCTATGCCCCTGGGGAAGGGTGATCAGCACAGCAAAGCCTTCAGTACAGAAAGAGACAGAGCCACCTCACAGTCGCCCTTTGATTTCCTGCCAAGTAGAGTGGGGACAGCCCACAGTTTGAATTTAGGTGAAGGGACAAAAAAGGATTCTGAAGGCTTTGCCTTGTTCATATCACAGGGATCTGTACTGTGGTTTTGACATAAGCCTGGCTTTCTCTTTATATTATGAGATCAGGATGAATTTCTTCATAATGCCCAATGTCACTAGCTCTCACAAAGGTCTGGAAAAACCTCAATGAGACTAACAGTGAACTGCTTAAAGGGCAGAAAAGAGGCTTCCAGAAGGAATTCTTTCTCTCCTCTTCTGTGTGTCTTCTTCCCTCCTCACCCTTTTCTTCTTCTTTCTTCTTCACTTGGACCCCAGAAGCCCCCCTTTTCTCTAGGCACCATAACCTTTACTGCACTGAACCATACGGCCTTGATTTACCAAACTATGGGTACATGGGGAAATTGTGCTATATTTTTCTCCTGCATTTAATTCCCAGCACCAAGCACGGTACCTGGTTTACTGTGCTCATTTAGTATTTGACAGACTGAAAGAATGAGTGAATAAATAACTCTCACACTAAGTGTAACTCTTTGCACTAACGGATTTTCTAAGCGTGACCCTGCTATGGTAGCTCCTGTCTCAGCTAATAAGCGACTCAAGCTCTCCAGTTATTCCGGCTGTGAAATGTACTTAGCTTCTTTCTCTAACAATTCATATCTAATCCATGAACAAGTCCAGTCCAGTGGCTCACTGTATACTCACCATTCAGCCTCATTGCTGCCATACTGACCAAAGCCAGTATCTTCTAAAGTCTATTTGTAATACAAGAGATCATGTAAAAAACATTAGACCAGCTTACTTGGTGTCCAAAGCATGCCAATGGCTTCTCATTTTGCACAAAGACAAGTCAACATCATTACCAAGACCTTCACGTGTCCTCCATCCCTGCCCCTCGTTGCTTTGACTTCACCCTCCCCTCCCCTACTTTCCCCAGACAAGCCTGCTTGGCTCCAGCCACGTCTGCCTCAACTTAATTGTTCAAGCTTGCCAGACATGCTCTCACAGCCCTCTGGAGTGCATGTTTCCACCCCTTAGGTGTTCCAACCTGTGGCTATCAGCCGGTCTTATCTCTGGGATTTCTAATGGCAGACAGTCTGGCTAGGAAATTTGGATGGCAAGTTGAATCTCCTTGTAACAGTCAGTTCAAACCCTCCATCCACATGGTCACAGAAGGCCTGGAGGCTGGTGATGTAGCTCTGTGGTAGAGGCTTAAATAACATGTGTGATGCTCATCCACAGCCAGCTCTGATAACAGTAGAACAGTTCTCATCCTAAGTGTATTACAACTCAGTCAAATGGTTACACAGTGGTTTTGGGGTACTGAGATGGAACCTGGACAATGGCATTCAGGGTTCCTCCCTATTCAATTTCAATTCTGACTTAAATCTGGATACTGGTGGAACACCCATTTTCATTGACATTTCCAAGTCTCTATTCACAAGTCCTAGCTTTCACCAAATACCACAGGCATTGTTTATCTGTATTTATCCCAGAAAACACCATGGTTTGTCAGGCATACTTCCAGATCGCTGCAACAAGCCAAAGCTCTGGGATGCTTATGATACATCTCATGCCTCTAATAGTTATGTATGGTCACCTAGATTCTTTCCTTTGGAGCCCCATCAGCCCAACTGAATCTAGAATCCCAGTCCATGACAGTATCTTTCACTCTGACCTCAGGCCATGGAGGACTCTCACCTCTCAACATTTTGACAATGCTGACAAAACATCATTCCTAAGTGAATTCCTGGGTCAATGCCACCAAATGCTCCATCTGGACCTTGCCAGAGAATACAGTCAGTTGTTACATCTCACAATAAATCTATGCTAACATATACACCTTACTCAGTCCTTTACCAAAGAAGTACTAGTTCACCCAGTTTGTTTTAATGGGCTGTCATCATTTGAAAGTGGCAGGGCCAGCTCCAGGTGTTCTTACCAGGATATTAATCACCAGCTCATGAAATAGAACTCCCGTATCACAATCCCTTTCAGAGTCCACCTGCCCTGGATACAGTGTTCCCTAGACTCATCCCATGCATGTTCTTGGCTCACCAGCCAGCTCCTGCATCCTTTTTTATTTGCATATTGTTTCCAAAGAAACAAGAAGTATTTTTTCAGTCATGCTCTATTGGGGCTTAGCCCTGGTTATTGAGCTGAGGATAATAAAAGTAGTAAAAAATAAAATGTTGTCAGTATCCAGGCAAGGGCAGATTAGTCTCCCTACTCTCAGAGGATCAAAGGACTCATTTTTTAAAAAAAACACTCTAGGATTCAAATAAACCTGGAAATGAAAGCATCTTAGACTTATACCCATAAATATCTCAATTCCAAAAGTTGTTCTTGTCCTGTAGGCTCTGATGGCGTGAACCTGGTAAAGTGCTGTGTTCTGTCTTGCTGCTCTACCCTCTTCAATGCTGAGTCTATCTTTCATGGCTATCAGTTCTGGGATTTAGGTAGTTGGGTTCTCCTTGAAGCTGGCTTTCAGCCCTATTGATTTGTACAACCTGCCTTGGTTACTTGTTGGCAAACAAATCTATCATTTACTTTCCTCACGGTAACAGAGTCACCTAACTACATGGTTGTTACAGTGAAAAACATACACTATCACCCCCTTACCATGTATGAGCCTTAGCAGCTCATAGTCTAGTGTTTCATCTTCCAGCTACACCTCATCTGAGTCCCCGACCTGTGAGTTTTAGCAATTGTGATGGCCAGTACCACCATATGTACTGTGGAGCAATCAGCAAGTGTAGTCGTTCTAAAGGCCAGCCTGCGAATCAACTCTTTAGGGTTGCTCCTGATGCTAGCCATCTTAGCCTATGCTCCCCAGAAATAACATGTAATGGGAGCTCCAAGCGGGGAACAGGTAGAAACATGACTACATGAATAAGTTAATCACCACTTTGAACAAATGATTCTTGATCCTATCAGGACCTCTGGAGGAGGCATCTTAGTGTGCTTTCTGTTGCTGAGATAAAACACTAACCAAAACCAACTGGGAGAAAAAAAGGTTACAGTCCATCATCAAAGAAAGCCAAGGCAGGAACCTGGAGGGAGGAACTGAAGCAGAGGTCATTCTCCTTCATAGACTTACTTCCCTGGTTTTGCTCAGCCTGCTTTCTTGCACAATCCAGGACCCCCTGCCCAAGTGTGGCACCACCCACAGTGAACTGAACCCTCCTATATGAACCAATAACCAAGAATGCTACCCACAGACATGCCCAAAGACCAATCTGACTCCACAATTGAGTTTCCCTCTTTCCAGGTAACTCTGGTCTGTGTTAAATTGCCACACAAAAACTAACCAGCACAGGAGGCATTTAGACTGCCTTCTCAGAATTATCTGGGCAAGAAAGAGGAGTTGTGTCAGGGGGGCATTTATAGATCAACACCCATTCCTCGTTATACAGGGTTGCCCTATGAAGTATTAAGCACTCCAAAACTTCAGCTGTACAGGGCGAATGCCAAGATGACTTCTGTGGGGAGGGGGAAGGGCAAGGGAAGAAATCAAGAGATGTTCAACGCATCTGAGATCACATGCTGCCAGGTTACATCTGGGTAAAGCTGTGGTGCCAAAACAGTGCCATCAAAGGTACCCTGAGACTGCAGATTGTCTCACATAAAGGGCTAGATGGTAAATATCTCAAGCTTTGCCTGCTGTGTATGAGCTCTGGTTACCATACCTTCTTGTTATTTTAAGGTCCTTTATTCTTGGTATGGAGTCTTTACAAAACCAGACTTAAGGCAGATTTAGCCAGTGCACTGTTCTTTGTGAAGGTAGATGTGAGACACAGAGCATTAGAGATGCACCCAATACACACTAGCCATTTTATTACAAATATATCTATCCTTTCTTGGTGTCCACATCTCTGCTTGCTTTCATTTTCCTCTTTACTGTGTACCACTTTCTAAAATGTTATGAATTTTACATTTTTCATTTAGTTTGCTGCCTAGATGCTTTAGTAGAATGTCATCTCCATTCAGGATAGACATTGAACCTGGTCAGTTTACTGTATAGCATTCTACCTTGTAGAATGGACAAGCAGAGGACCCATGGTAAGCTCTCGGTGTGTTTGCTAAACAAATTGCAACAACATGGTTCGCATGCTTCTGTTTAGCATTTAACAAATGGCAGGAACCTGACACACATATTAACCTCCGTTTTGTTTAACCTTCAGGATCACCTTTCCAGGTGAGGAAAGCAAATGCTGCCATGCTTATTTCACAAACAAAGAGGGCAAGCTGAGGAATAAACACAGAGCTGAGGAATGAACACAGCACAGAAAATAATCAGAGACTTTGGATTCTGTTCACCTGTCTCTGGCTCTTGGCTCCAACACTTTCATCTTGCATAAACTCTCTACACTCAGTGCCTTATTGATAACATGGAGATTGATACTTGGACCTACAAGGCTACGTGATAATTAAAAGCTTTCCTGGGGAAAAGAGTTGAAGCAACCAGCAAAGAGGTTGTAAAGTGACAGGCTTTGATGGATTCCTGAGAAGTGGTTGGGCAGAGGGCTTACCTCTCTGTCTGTCATCCCATCAGAAAGCAGTAGAAATGATGATCTGTGTGAGTTCTGGTCCCAACCACAGGGAGAAGGTCAGTTCATCTGGACTGTCTGGGAGCCGTCTTTCCACTGCCCTCAGGCTGAATTCTATTTGATCTCATTTTCCAGTCAAATATATTCAAAGGCCTATTTTTAGGCATGTGTTCACTTTGGTTGTGAGAGATGCTGCTCCTGACTAAATAATGTAGTTTAGGTTGAGGCCTTGATTAAATCTGTCTGGACCTTGTAGACACTCTGTGTAATCTATGCTTGACTTAGTGATCCAAGCACCCAGGCCTAGGTATGGTCCTGATACCACACTGATTTAATAATTTTGAGCCTCGTTTTATCTATTTGAATGAAACTGGAGGTTTTTTGATTCTGTGATGGTTAATATTGATTATCAACTTGATAAGATCAAAAATTACCTAGGAGAAAAACTGGGCATGTGTGAGGAAGGTTGTAGCCTGGGTTAACTGGAGTGGCAGGCCCCACCATATGTGTGCACAGCGTCATTCCACGGTTGAGTCCAAAGACTGATGAATAAGGTGAAAGTAGGTAGGTCACATGCTAGTATTCTCTGCTCTCCACTTCCTGACTCCAGACGCCTCATCTCTAGCTGTCATTACTGATGCCATGATGAGGAAACCCTGATGGGCTATACCCTCAAACTGTGAGCCAAAATAAACCCTTCCTTAAGTGATTTTGTCCAAGCAATGAGAAAAGAATTGAAATCAACTTCTTAATGCCACTCCAAAGTGTAACACTTTTCCCATATTTTTTGGCATATTTTAATATTTCTATTTCAGTCCCTTTTCTGGACTCCACTTTCCAGAACTGTGGATAAAATGAAAATCAATGTGATAGTTGTCAGGGAAACAGCCACATATACAGCAGAAACCTCAGCAATACAAAGAGATGTCTCTAATCCTTGTTGCTGCTGCCACTGATGCCAACCACTTGTGACTCATAGTAGTTATCCCTGAAAACGGTCTCCCAATAGTCCTTAGATCTATACTGTCTGTCCTTAATTCTAAACAAAGTCAGACAAACTTTGGATTCATCACTGTGGCAAAAATTACACTGCACATCATGTAAGACTGTTTTAAGGAACAAACAGTCCTGTTTAGCTCACTGGGAATCAGCATTCACATCAGCTTCCAACTATTCTGTGCTGTGCAGAACATTGTGCTGGGGGAAAGTACAAGCAACCCATGCAGATATGCTCCTTAGAAGAACATCAAACCACTGGACCACTGCCCTGGCTCTGCTCCTGTTTGATAGCCACCAGCAACTCACTGGAGTGAGAATGAAACTGAGTTCACATTTAATTCACTCCAATCTTTAAAGGACCCCAGCTCCAGCCACCATCTGACTACCTGCCTCTGTCTGGTGAACCACAAACAAGAACCTTATTCCCACTGAGAACAGATCAGTACAACCAATGAGAAGAAATAAAGTAGCTACTGTTAAAGCTTGCTAGGCTTAGGAGGGTTTGCACAATACAGCATGGGCCATCATTTCCTGATATAGCTGAAGCAACGTGGCTTGGCTGTATGCAGTCTTGCTTCTCATGCTTCTGGTGTAACTGGTAGAGATTCCTGCCCAGATATTTCTCAAAGGCCAAAAAGAATAACACTCCTCTCTGCATCACACTTGGACAAGGTTGCTTTGTTGCAATAAAATTGTATTGAGATTTTCATCATTGGTAAAGCCATGGCTAAGATACCCACACTCCTGTAAGCAAATCCCCACTGTGAACCTGTAAACAACCCCAACGAAACTCCCTGAGTCACACACACACACACACACACACACACACACACCACACATACATACCACACATATATATTATACACCACACACACACCACACATACACACATATACCACACACATACTATACATACCACACACACACCATACCACACATACACACACAGACACGCACACGCACACGCACACACAAACATGAAACGAACAGCAGGGCTAATTGGGAAGAGAAAAATGACTATCACAAGTGAGTAGAGAACCAGAGAGCCAGGAGGGTGAAATATGATCTAAATGCATGAAAATAACATAATGGAACGTAATAAAAACCATTTAAAAATTTGTTTGGGCATCCAATACCACAAGTCTTCCAGCCACTTCCCTTGAATGCAAGCCTACCACCGAAAGAGCTAGTCTAGGACAGAGTTGGGAGTTCTCTGTCAGTCTGACACATCAGTGACGGTCACAGTAGGAAATTAGTGCTTTCCAATTACAATAATTTGGAGACCAAATAAAGGAGGTTGTTTTTAGAAGGAGTAGGCAAAGGAAACTAATGAAAGTGAGGTAGTATTAGCCTAGGAAAGAGAATCCTCTACCCTTGTGCCTATAAAAAACACAGGAAGCAGCAGCTGAGGGACCCTCCTAGATAGTCATACAGAAAAGGTAGTATAGTAGCCTCAGAAGAAGCTGTGTTGTTCAGCCTAGAGATGGAGGCAGCTCTAGATATGGCTGCAGAGAATCAGCCAGATAAACAGAGATCCAGATTTCTCAAATATTCACTCATTCAAGACCCTGCTGAAGCTTTTCATTCGCCAAAATGAGGAAGGCAGCAAGCACAGATGCTATGGAGGTGTTCTACTCCTTTGTACAGGTCAGTGTTCTGAGGCGAAGGTCAGAGCTGTGAATGAGAAAATAGGATATACTGGTACACATCCAGAGATTATTCTCAGATCAACAGCTCCTTTCCCTCCAGAAGGAAATTTTAACTCAGGATAGCCAATGTTCTTCCCTGTCAATGAGGTGCAGCTCTATAGCTTTCAAAAACCACAATTCTTGAAGTAGAATTCTGAGTCCTTCAATATATTACTTACACAAATTTGTCTACTTCCTTCCCAGAAGTAGTTACACTTCATTATTTTTTCCCTCCAAAAACTGTTGTCAAAAAAACCCTTAAACACAGAGCTTTTTGGGAGGCTACTCATGAAACTAATTAGGGTAGGTTTAGGGTAGACAGAAAACCTTCAAATTGCAACAATTCTGTTCTGCGTGCAAAAAAACAAACACGAATTTGCTGTCACTCTGAGTTAGTTTTTATAATTAAAGTAAAACGCAAATGTCGATGCTCAACTGATTGAAGAGAATTAGATCAGATAATGGGTAACTCTCTATGGGGCATGAGACAAGTGGAAGATAATGGTATTCTTCTATTTTCCTCTTCATCTTTAAATGACTTGCTCAACAATACAGTTAGGGCTCCAGGCCCAACACAACTGCTGTTACATCATATTGTCTTTAATACCATATATAACAACATAATACTACATAATACATAATACTATATAAAAACAAAATCAACAATCAGAGAGAAGAGTGCAAATTTTGTCTACTTAGAGGTACAGGTGCCATCTCTCACACTTGAGGCCATACAAGAATTGACTTAAATCATATTGCTTCTCCAGCTGTACATAATCATACTTTCAAGGTGTAGGCATGGTACTCTACTTCCTGTCAGTTTCCACCCTTCTTTATGAGGTCACCATGGAGTCCAAAGTTCAGGAAAATATGTTGGCCATTACTGGCAGAACCTACAAGCTTCTAATAAAGAATCCCATAAGAATCAAGTATACATTAAAGAAGTGATATTGGAAATTATCTTCGTAGTTTTAAGTAAGCCATATAAAAGAAAGGGTGTAATCATAAAATAAGCAGTAACAGAGCAATGCTTGACAAATAATGTTCACTTTGCACAAAGTTTGGTCTTCCTGATTCCTTTTCAAAAACATTCTGATTCACTCAACTTTCAAAGCCTTTCCTTTGGCTTAAAATGGCTAAAAGTCCTAGAACAGAGGCCAAGGTGAGAAAACGGGATCAAGGAGAAGACAACCACAACTAGAATTCTTGTGATCTTAATAAACCACAGAGCAAGGAGGTAAGAGAAGAACAAAGAAACGTCTGAGGAACCAGGGAAATGCCAGACAGCATAACACTAGAGTTCGCAACCACAGCATACCAAACCACAGTCTTACCTATTTTTACCTGTATCTTTCCAAAATTCCTCCTTAGTTTTGTTTCTGGATGTCCTTTCCATTGAAATGGTTCTTTTGAATCAAAAGAAAGGGTAATAAGCATAAGTAATTGAGTTTCAAGAAATATCTGTTGCCTGATATTTTATTGTTGTATGGGTCAGACTTTTTTTTTTCCTCCACTATGACAAATACTGGAGAGAAATACTTTTAAGTGAGGAAAAAACTTAATGTCACAGTTTTGATATTAGTCTATTATGGTGCAAAGGGTGTGGCAAAACAGAGAAATCCACTGTATTAGTTACTGTTCTTCTGCTGGGAAAAAATGTCATCACCAAGGCAACTCATAAAAGAGTGTTTAATTGGGCTTATGGTTCCATAGGATTGGAGTCTGTGATGGCAGAGCAAAGGCAAGCCAGCAAAAACAGCTGAGAATTCATGTCTCTAATCTAAAAGCAGGAGACAGAGAACAGAGGAAATGGCAAGAGTCTTCTGAAACCTCAAAGCCCACCCCCAGTGCCACATCTCCTCCAACAAGGTCATACCTCCTAATCCCCTAATCCTTCCCAACTGGGGTTCCACCAACTGGGGACCAAGTATTCAAATATGTGAACCTATGGGGGCCATTCTCATTCAAACCATCATATGCACCTCAAGAGGAACAAGGAGACAAGTGTGGGGAGTTGTGTGGCGGTAAACAGAGAGACAATGGACAGCCTGACTATATATACTACTAAGCCTCCTGATTCTTCACCTTCTATTCCACCCAGGATCCCAGCCTGTTAGATTGTGCCAGCCCCATCCAAAGGATAGAAATGTTCTCACAAGTTAAGTGTGCTTAGCTAATCTTCTAGACATCTGTTCATCCAATCAAGCTGACCACAAAAATTGACCATCACATATAGAAATTCTTTCCTACCTGGATTGACTTCCACAGCCATGGATGCTTTCCTGATGTTGTGGTGAAAGCAATTATGAAACTACTGGAGTTGGTTCAGTGTCTGTGACAACTCAGAGATGCCATTCCACTCTGAGACCTTCAGAGGAATGGGGAAATATAAACCCCAGCTTCTTCAGATGAACTCCAGACCAGCAAGGTGGCACATTATTTGCTCCCTTTAAGACAGGTGGCCTTTTCTACATACAGTATCTACATATGGAACTCTGTTTTGAGTTTCCTGAAGGACTGAGTCCATGAAGAGACATCACCTCAGGTACACCGTTACCCCTACCTGGAGACGCTAACCTATGGAGGCTCAGCTGCTCCATTTTATTGTGTCCAACTGAGATATCCTCCTAGAGATGGGACATCTTATTTCCAATCTCAGAAGTCCTCAGTGACATATTCATTTGTTTTGAAATGATTCATTGAGCCACTGTGCTGCACTGTAATGGGGAGGACAAACTATTGAGTACATCATGAGGTGATAATTGTTATCAACTGTAAGGACATAAATAGTGGAAACTCTGCAGATAGAATACCAATTCTAAAGAGGTGGGAAAAGCTTCCTAGACCAAGAATGTTTTTAAGCTGAATCTTGAAGGCTTAGAGCTGTGTGTGTCAATGTGTCCAGGTAGTTATGTGTATTGAAGGGGGAAAGAAAGGAACAGTGGCTGGAAAAGCAACATGGCACATGTGTCGTCAAACCCAAGAAAGCATACGATTTTAAGGACTGGAAAGGTTGAGTGCTGAGCCTGGTGTGGCCCTGGTGGGTCAGAGTGACATGGTTCCTGCCCCTAGCATAGGGCCCCAGTGTGAGCTACCGTGAACCTCGCTGACTACTGTGGGTGTAAGGCTTGTTTGTATAATAACATACATATTTTCTGGACCGACTAGCAGTGGAGGACTCTTTCCTTCCTCCCTGTTAACGTTAATGTCTCCGTGATATCAGACAGCACAAGTCCAGGAAGCAAGGGTGTTGCTATGTCTCAGGAAAATGGTAAACTCTGAGACCTTAAGGACAGCCCTTAAGGCTATGGGAAAAAGCTCTAAATACTTGAGTTTGAAAATATATAATCTGCCTCCCCCTACGGTCGACCCCTAGACTTCCACGCCCTCCAGAAGGGTTCCTGGTATGCCTGGCTTTGCCCTCATTTCTCTCGCTAGAGAGCTTGGCCTCTTGATCACCACAACAAAAATTGGCTTTTTCCTAAACCAAGGCCACCCTTGATATGGCCGCTAACATTGGGGAGCCTTCCTTTATGACAATATTACACCCCAAACTGACAAATGGTTGGTAACTTGAACATTTACAAGAGACTAGGATGGCTGTGAGTTAGCCCAATGACGGGATTATTGTAGGTCCACTTCCCAGGGGCCCACCCAATGCAGCCGAAAAGGAGTGCGTGGTGCTGGGAGTGGGTGCAGCCTACATGGCCTAAGACAGGGCTCTCACCCTCCTTTCACCCACATCAGAGTCCCTTGACGTTGCCCATCGTCGACAGCCTAAAGCCTTCGACCATCGATGTGACTTGTCTCACATCAGTGTTTTGGGGTTGTGAACTTGTCTAAGACCCCCCATAATTAGACATCCAAATTCAAAACTCACATAGTTGGGATTGAACATAAGAAGCCTTCTCTAACTAAACAGAGAAGGGGGAGATGCCAGAAGCCAGGACCCTCGCCCTTACCCTTACCCCCTACCTTTCTCCACCTGCACAATGTCCTCTGAAGCTTGGCAGCTGCAAGATCCTGCTTAGCAACTGCAGATAGACTCAAAGCAGAGTACCATGTCTTCTTAAGAATAGCAGGGAGACCATAACTCAAGCAGTGTACCATATCTTCTGAAGAACTGCAGGTAGATCATAATTCAAGGCAGTGTACCATATAGACCATGACATGTTTCAAGGCACAGGCCAAGAAGATTTTGTACTTCTCCACCACCTGGACCCTCTTACCCCCTCCCCTTGTAAAACATGCTATAAAAAAGCATTTCATGTTCAAAAAAAAATTAAAAAAAAAATACTCATTTATAACAAAAAAAGGAAATGTAAATAAATCATCCAATTAAAAAAAAAAAGAAAATATATAATTTCTCAACTATGTAAAAAATAAGGATGCAATATAAATTATATGAGGGGTTTCATGAATCTAAAGAAACAGAGGTAGCTACACTATGAACCAGCTTGTCAGAAAGATACAAAGACAGGCAGATACAAATGCAGGCAGATTCCCAAGTTCAAGGTCAGTCTGGGACACAGCCAGTCCAGGCCTAGGCGTGTTGGAAATGATCACTTCAGGGCAGGGTCTCACCCAACTAGCTTATTGTCTGTGCTTAACAAAGGCAGACAGATCTCTGAATTCTTTTCAAAGTTAAGAAAAATTGTATGCTTGCTGTCTCCTAAGAATTCAAAGTGCTGGGGTCTTGGGATGCTGATTCATAAGATAATCAAAAGGAAAACCTGGACTAAATGACTGGATTGATATGTAAACTAAAAGACTGGACCTGTGTTCTGCAGGAGATGAGCTATCCAGAGAATTTTTTTTAGGATAGAAAGAACCGCTTGGAGAACACACACACACACACACACACACACACACACACACACACACACCAGCGAGCAGTACATGGACAGAAAGATCTCTTAGAATAGCAAGCAAGCAGAATACAGACAGAAATCTCCAGAGAGAAAGCAGAACACAGAGAAAAGTGAGCTCGAAAAGCTGTATTAAGTTGAACACAGGCCATCAGCTTGGATCCACGATTTCACTTTGAGATCTTCTTTTCTCTGCTCTCAGACACCCCTTCTCTCAGAACCCCACTCCATGCAGAGGCTGGTCCTTGGCAGTGAGCAAGGCTGAAGTATAACAAGTAAGAGAAAATACCCTTGGTGAGATGAACGATGAACGAGCAGCCTCTGATTTCTCCTGCTTGGATGGTTTTGTGTTTGTATTGATTACACAAACACAAGGTAACAAGTGCTTACTATGTTTTTCTCATGTGTTATTGATGGTAGATCATGAAAGGCCGTGTAAACTAGGTTAAGGAATTTTACCTTGGATCTAAAAGCAGTAAGTTAATGCTGAAGCATGTTTAAGGCCGAGCTAGTGCCCAAGGAAGACTGATACTATCCTTAAGGCCTTTTCATGCTTTGTCCTGGAAAGCTGAACACTCAGATAGGATCAAGTAGGTGAGGGGCGTACAGAGAACACTGCCCTGGCTTCGTGATACACTATAACTAAGAAAATACCTAGATAAAATGAAGAGCAAAAATAACAGGACTTCTCACTCACCCTCCCATACGCTTTTAAACCATCTTCAGATTGCTTATGACACATAACACCATATCAAATGTCATGCAAATAACTGCTGTGATGTATTGTTATATAGTGTTGTATTAAAAAAAAAGTGTGCATGTGCTCAGGGCAGATGAAATTTGTTTCAGAATGCTTTTCATCCGCAATGGATTGAATCCAAATATGCGGGACCTGCTGACAGACCCATCTTCATATGCAGATCATTTACCACTTGAAGGGCTTCTTTTGCCATGTATTATGGTACAAGTCTTTCAGCCTCGTGTGTCTATTATGCTTTAGGAAGATATTTTCATCAAATGGAGAAATTTGGGGCTGGAGAGATGACTAAGTGGTTAAGGGCATGTACTGGTCTTGCAAAGGACCAGAGGTGGGTTTCCAACACACATGATTCACAGCTGCCTGTTACAGTTCTGGAGCTTCTGTCGTCCCCTTCTGGCTTCTGTTGGCAAATGCAGTCACGGGCACATAGACACACATATTTGTTTATATATTTTTAATTTAAAGCATAGAAACTTTGCGTTTGGAAGATGCTTTCTCTAGCATATTTCTTAAGTTAATATGTCTGTTGTGACTTTAGAGACTGTAGCCTTTGTGTCTGCACTACTTCCCGTCAGCTCATTACTACTCTTTCTCCTATCTTCTCTATACACTCCTTTTCTTTGGTTGGTAAGATGCTCTCTTTGCTAGAGAATTTAAGTGATTTGTATTGTATTATGTCCCAACTTACTTTTCTTCATATACATTATTCTTGGAATTCAGAACTTATCAAGCTTCTTTAAACTTGAAAAATTTTCACCAGTTATTTCTTCAAGTATTTTCCCTTGTTTTTCATAGTCTGAACATATTGAAATACCTGCCACACCTGGACACTCTTTTTCTTTGGGGTACATTAATTATATTGTGTACATATATATGTATAAAATACATGTATATTATATATATTTTACATATGTATGTATTTTCATGGTTCATTTGTCTTCCAATTTTTTTCTCTCTGAGCTTTATTTTAGATATTTGTAGCTTTAGGCTCATTGTTCTGTGCTCACACATGTCCCATACTGCTATTCATCCAAACATACCCTAGGTAATACATTTCTGCTTCTTGGTTGAACATCAGACATTGTGATCTTTTCATTACTAAAGAATAGATATTTTTGTGGCCATATATACATGCTTAAGCTCTGCTCTGGCATGTCCTTGAACTGTTTAGAAGCAGTGTAACACTGTTTTTGTCTTTTGCTTAGAAATATGCTGAGCTGGGTGAGTCCAGGGTTCATTTGGGGATAAAGTTTCCCCATAATTGAGGCAACACCATTCACAGTTCTCTCTCTGAAGCCACAAACTATGAGACTTTCTATTCTGGTGGAGAGAAACAACAGCTACTAGAATCAGATGGTCTCAATCCAGATCTTGGGTCTGTTAATGGCTAGCCACATCATTTTTAAAATTTGATTAATTTGTTTACATCCCAAACACTGCACCCCCTCCTGGTCCCTCCCTCACTGAGTTCCTTCCCCTCCATCCCTCCTCTCCTTCTCCTGTCACTTAATATGTTTGTGCCCTCATTTCTTAGTCCACATCAGACATGAGAATGAACAGACATAAAAGCCCTAATGAAATAAGGCTGATCATAGTGTCATTCATTTCTCTCCTGCATCAGTGCCCCTCCCTCCCAGACCAAAACTGTCAGCCAGGCATAGGGTGGATAACATCATTCATCTCCAAGACTCGGGTAGGAGGGTTGCAATATCAAGGTCAGTCTTAGCAATTCTGTGACAACCTATCTCCAAAGAATTTTTAGGCTAGGATTATAATTCAGTAGCACAGCATTTGCTTAGCATTTTCAAAGATCTGGTTTCAGTCTTTAGCACTGTTTTCAAAAGGAAAGAAAGACAAGAAATGGAAGGAGGAGGGGGGAAGAGAAGGTAGGAGAAGAAGAGGAGGAAGAGGAGGAGGAGGAGGAGGAGGAGGAGGAGGAGGCAGAGGAGTGTGGCTCTGCTTTTGAGAGTCACCCTTGGCCTATTGCTGAAATGGTTCTACTGTTTACCCTTTGTCCTGTCATTATGCCCCACTCTTCATTCATTCCCGCTTAACGAGGTCCTTTATACCTTTCACACTGTGTTAACATCGTGGAAGAATCAGAAGATAGTGCGAAAATTTACAGTAGACTGTGTCCCACACTCTGTCCAAGCTAAGCTCTCTTCTGCTTGTCAAGGTCTCAGACAAATGAAACCAGGTGCTTGGGGTATTTTGAGGGCACAGGGTTGGAAGCAGGGCTGCAGCGCCGGTCAGCTGAGGGGACCGCAGATAAAGTACGACAAAGGTGATGGCAGGAAACAGAATCCAGATGTGCCAATATATGTATGGAAGTGCAAGGTCACAAAAAAAAGAATGCAAAGCAGACGCCTCTAGCTATGGGGCAGACCGATCACTCAAAAAGCTAAAGCAAAGGAGCCCTGGCTTGGGAAGGATTGAAGGAATTCAGGAGCATCATGGGAAACTTTCAGATCGAAGAGAAGGAACTCAGGTTACCTGGGTCCTTTATGACTTTTCAGGATGAGATTAACCTTCGAATCTAGCAAGGAAGGAGCCATCTGTCAGGGTCGGGTACGAAATAGAAGTTCACATGCTACATCATTATCCGTGCTTCCCTAGTCCTCTTAATGACACACCCATATATTCCCCACGTTTATAATCCAGCTTGTGCCCTTTCTAACAGAGAGCTGACGATTGCTTCTCCGGCAAACCTGAAGCTGTCCTGCCCAGTAGTGCCTTGAGAACGCATGGTGTCTCTGTATAACAGTCTGTATTACACGCATCTGGGAGACTCTGATGACTAACAACACTTCAGCGGCCTCTCATCCCATCTCTGCACAGAGCTCACAAACTGAACCTCTCATTTCGCTGAGCCCACTTCCTCACCTGTAAATAAACGGAACAAACTCTACCTTTCCTGACTGCACTCAGATACCACAAGGACAAGCTCGTTGAGGTACTTTGTAGGGGTCGATTGTGGAAAGCTATGCCTACAGAGAGAGAACGCCGAGGCAGTAAATATGCTTAAGACAGTTCTTTACAAGGTCTCTGAGAGAAGAACGGCAGGACTAAGGTAAGATGGCCACCCCCATATCTAGTTTTCTATAAGTCAAAGTAAACATCGTGGAACCCCAGCCAGCTAGCTCTGTTCCTCCTGCGCTCAGTGAACTCGAGTAATTTATGGGGCTTTTAAATGATCGCTATTTCTTATTAGTTTTAGTATCTCTGATGCGTAATTGGCATGCACTGTGGAAGAGGCAGGGCAGTGTCTAAAGAAACTGAAGGTTAAGCATCAGCTGTAGTCCTAACTAGCTGTGGCAGAGTCTTGTCACCCAATCTCTCTAGAGGACTTTTTTTGATCTGTATACTTCAAGGCCCTGGGCTAGGTGAGCGAATGAGCTGATTTCAAATTCTCTTATGTGGTACTTTAAAGTTACTTTAATGAACCTTGAATATTTGTTTTGTAAATTATACCAGAGACCATTATTTTAGTTTAAAAAAATGATTTAGCAAGTGTGTGTTTGAAGAGCTAACAGCTTGCTTGGTCTCCTGCTAGTTCTGTTGTCTTGGCAAAGCAGTTCAGTCCCCAGGGCTCCTTCTCCTAGTAGCTCTAGCCCAGAATGCTTGTGAACATTAAATATTTAAAACACTCAGCACAATTAAGAACACATTCTGGACAACAAATAAGTGATATCTGGTGAAAGCTAAGCCATAGTTAGAATTCAGCATTGAAAATAGTTATTAAATAATCCAGGCATGGTGGCACACACCTTTAATCCAGGCACTCAAGAGGTAGGGTCAGGTAGATCTCTATGAAGTCAAGGTTAGCCTTGTCTACTTATTGAGTTCTAGGAAAACCAAGGCTATAGAGAGAGACCCTGACTGAAAAAAAAACAAACAAAAACAAACAAACAAACCAATAAACTCTTAAATAGATGACTAAGGCTTTGAATCCAACTTCAGAGAACAAACTTTGAAATACAGTTCTTTACATGTATATCAAGAATTTGGGACTCGGGGCTGGCAAAATGCCTAAGCAGGTGAAGGTGTGTTTGCCTTGCAAATATGACACCTAAGTTCAATTCCCAGAACCCACATGAAAGCAAAAAGAGAGAACAAATTCTACAAAGTCGTCCTCTGACCCCCACACATGCATCACACACACAAATACACACACATACACACACACACACACACATCATACACATAGTAATAGATACAATAAATCTGTCTTTAATGAACAACTTATCACCCAATGGGGATCTACTTGTCTCTCTTCCTTGGAATCACTAATCCTGAGAATAGTCTTCCTCAACTACCTATGGGATTTCTGTTCGTTCTTTAATACTTAGAGCATGTGTTTCTCCACTGTATCCCATGCTTTCCTAGATAGTCAGAAGTTTCCTAGAACTCACATACTTCTTTTTGGTTTTTTTTTTACAACAAAATATTTTTATTGATTATTTGGGGATTTCACATTATGCATGCCAATCACACATATTCCCAATGTCTGAATGTCTAAACGGATATACAAAATATGGTTACCATATACTGGGATGTTGTACTCTCTAGAATTTACAACAGTAATGAAGTACTAATGGGTACTACAATATAAATGAAGCTCTAAAGCAGTATGCTAAATGGAATAAATCTAATGTAGTAAGCTTCATATGGTATGAATCTACTTGTGCTAAACATTAAGGAGAGAGAAAACTATGTGCAGAGATTCATGGTGGCCTGTGTCAGGCGACAGAATAGAGATTGTAAAGAAAAAAACAAAACATTTTTCATATGATGTTAGTGATCTAAAATTGAGTTATCTTGATGATGCCACAGGTCTTAAAAATACCATCAGCCTATACAGTAAAAATAGCTGACATTTTATACCCTGTAATCATTTCTCCTAAAGAAGCTTGAAAAGATCTTATCCTGATTTTTTCTTTTCTATTAATTTATTTATTTATTCACTTTACATCCCATCCCTACTGTAATCCCTAATCTAAGGGATTACATTCACTTTACATCTTCCTGGTGGACCCCCTGCACAGTTCCTCCCCCACCCCGTTCCCTTCTCCTCTGAGAGGGGGTGGCCTCACCCCCACTCCCAAGGATTCCCCCCACAGACACCCCAACACATCAAGTCTCAGCAGGGCTTGGCACATACTCTTACACTGAGGCCAGACAAGGCAGTCCACTAACAAGAGTTAGTGGAAGGGATTCCACCAGCAGGCAACAGCTTTAGGGACAGCCCCCACTCCAGTTTTTGGGGAACCTACATGAAGACCAAGCTGCACATGTGCTAGGGGGTGGTGGAGAGATGCTAGGTCCAGCTCTTATATGATTGTTGGTTGGTGGTTCAATCTCTGAGAGCCCCCAAAGGTCTGGGTTAGTTGATTCTTTTGGTCCTCCTGTGGAGTGCCTATCTCCTCCAGGGCCCTTCATCCTTCTCCCAACTCTTCCATAAGAGTCTCCGAGCTCCGTTGGATATTTTGCTGTGAGTATCTGCATCTGTTTCAGTCTGCTGTCTCATGAAGCCTCTCAGAGGACAGTTATCCTAGACTCTTGTCTGCAAACATAATAGAGTATCATTAATATTGTCAGGGATTGGTGCTTGCCTGGGGGATAGGTCTCAAGACAGTTGAAGGGATTGGTTGGCCATACCTTCAGGCTCTGCTCCATCTTTGTGCCTACATTTCTTATAGACAGAAAAATTGAGCGGTTGAAAGTTTTATGGGAGCATTGGTATTTTGTCCTTCCACTGGGGTTCCTGCCTGACTATAGGAGATAGCCACTTTAGGTTCCATATTCCTACTGCTATGACTCTTAGCTAAAGTCACCCTCATAGTCTCCTGGGAGCCTTTTCCAACCCAGGTCTCTGGCACATCTTTGCTTATCCCTGATTTCAGTGGGATTGCTTCAAGTTTCTCTCCATTTAATTTGATGTTGGCTATTGTCTTGCTGTATATTGCTTTTATTATGTCTAGATATATGCCTTGTATCCCTTATCTCTCCAAAACTTTAACATGAAAGGGTGTTAGATTCTGTCAAATGCTTTTTCAGCATCTAGTGAGATGATCGTGTGATTTTTTTCTTTCAATTTGTTAATATGGTGGATTACGTTGATGGATTTTCTAATGTTGAACCATTCCCGACTCAATGGATGAAGCCTACTTGATGATGGTGAATGGTATTTTTGATGTATTCTTGGATAAAGTTTGAGAGTATTTGAGTATTTTTGCATCAGTGTTCATAAGAGAAATTAGTCTGAAATTCTCTTTCTTTTTTTCTTTGTGTGGTATAGGTATCAGGGTAACTGTGGTCTCATAGAATGAGTTTGGCAGTGTTTCTTCTATTTCTATTTTATGGAATAGTTTGAGGAGTATTAGTATTAGCTCTTGTTTGAAGGTCTGGTAGAATTCTGCACTAAAACTATCTGGCCATGGGCCTTTTTGTTTGGGAGCCTTTTAATGACTGTTTCTATTTCCTTAGAGGTTATAGGACTGTTTGGGTAGTTTACCTGATCTTGATTTAACTTGTGTAAGTGGTATCTGTCTTGAAAATTATATGTTTCATTTAGGTTTTCCAATTTTGTGGAGTACAGGTTTTTGAAGTAAGACATAATTATTTTTTCAACTTCCTCAGCGTCTGTTATGTCTCCCTTTTCTGATTTTGTGAATGTGCACACTGTCTCTTTGCCTTTTAGTTATTTTGGCTAAAGGTTTATAAATCTTGTTGATTTTCTCAAAGAACCTGCTCTTGGTTTTATTAATTCTTTGTATTGTTCTCTTTGTTTCTAATTTATTGGTTTTCGCCCTGAGTTTAATTATTTCCGGCTGCCTACTCCTCTTAGGTATGTTTGCTTCTTTATGTTTTAGAGCTTTCAGGTGTGCTGTTGAGTTGCAAATATGATATCTCTTCAATTTCTTTATGAAGGCATTTAGTACTATGGACTTTCTTCTTAGCACTGATCTCATTGTGTCCCATAAGCTTGGGTATGTTGTGCCTTCATTTTCATTGAATTCTAGAAAGTATTTAATTTCTTTACTTCTTCCCTAATTCAGTGGTCATTTGAAACAGGAGACATTTGATAAACAGTGCTCTGTCTGGCTTGTTCCCGGGCAGCCACCATGTTCCCACTGTTCTCTCTCAGACCGTGGTTCCGGCTAGCATGAAGCACCAGCCCTGGCACCCACAAGATGCCAGTGTGGCAGCTGGCTCTGCCAATCCACCACGCTATCCCCACAAAGCTCGGCTGAGCCCCAGATAATATCTTCTATGCTCACAGTACACAGTAGCATGAAGACTCTTAAAACTTAAAAATTATCCATTAGATTTATATACTTGGAAATGCTCAATTAACAAGATGCTCACACAATTAGAATTGTTACCCAACATCTAACCTTTAGATATAAGTTGTTAACTAGGACTGCTTTCAACCCATCCATCTGCCTCCATGGTTGCTAGCTCACTTCCTTCTCCTCTTCCTTTCCTCTTTCTCACTCTTAGTTCGACCCATGTCTTCTACTGCCCAATCACTGAGCTTTACTGCAAATACAATGTAGCAGGAAATTGTCCTGCAACAGTCATTGAGTATAGAGTTTATAGATTACAGGCTTTCTGTTGTTGCTGTTGTTGTTGAAGTCCAACTTTAATCAGTAGTGATGTAATAAGATACAAGGGGTTGTTTCAATCTTCTTGTATCTGGTGGGACTTGCTTTGTGACTGAGTATATGGCCTACTTTCGAGAAAGTTCCATGAAGTGCTGAGAAGGTGTATTCTTTTTTTTTTTTTTAAAGATTTATTTATTTATTTATTTATTTATTTATTTATTTATTTTATGAGTACACTGTAGCTGTCTTCAGACACACCAGAATAGGGCATCCAATCTCATTACAGATGGTTATAAGCCACCATGTGGTTGCTGGGATTTGAACTCAGGACCTCTGGAAGAGCAGTCAGTGCTCTTAACCGCTGAGCCATCTCTCCAGCCCCCGAGAAGGTGTATTCTTTTGTGTTTGGGTGAAAGGTTCTGTAGATAGCTGTTAGGTCTATTTGATTCATAACCTCTGTTAGTTTCATTATTTCTTCATTTAGTTTCTGTTTCAATGACCTGTCCACTGGTGATAGTCGGGTGCTGAAATCCCACATTATTAGTGTGTGTAGTTCAACATGTTTAGTAATGTTTCTTTTAATGAATCTGGGCGTCCTTGCATTTGGGACAAAGATGTTCAGAATTGAGAGTTCATCTTGGTGGATTTTTTCCTTTGATAAGTATGAAGTGTCCTTCCCCATCTCTTTTGATTACCTTTGGTTGAAAATATTTTATTAGATATTAGAATAGCTACTCTAGGTTGTTTCTTTGGTCCATTTTCTTGGAAAACCTTTTTCCAGCCCTTTACTTTGAGGCATTGTCTATCTTTGTTGTTAAAGTGTGTTTCTTGTATGCAGCAGAATGATGAGTCCTATTTAAACATCCACTCTGTTAGCCTGTGTCTTTTTATTGGTACATTCAATCTATTGATATTGAGAAATATTAACAACCAATGTTCCTGTTATTTTAATGTTGGTGGTGTTATGTGTTTGTGTGTGAGTGCAAGTGTGTGTGTGTGTGTGTGTGTGTGTGTGTATGTATCTTTTCTTTTGGTTTTGCTGTGGGATGATTAATTTTTGTGTTTTCTTGGGTGTATTTACCCTCCTTTTGTTGGAATTTTCCTTCTATAATCCTGGAGTGCTGGATTAGTAGAAAGATATTGTTTAAATTTGGGTTTGTCATGGAATATCTTGGATTCTCCATCTATGGTGATTGAAATTTTTTCTGCATATAATAGTCTGGGATGACATCTGAGGCCTCTTAGGGTCTGCAAGACATCTGTCCATGGCCTTCTGGATTTTAGAGTCTCTGTGGAGAAGTCAGGTGTAATTCTGATAGGTCTGCCTTTATATGTTAATTGGCCTTTTCCCTTGCAGCTTTTAACATTCTTTCTTTACTCTGTACATTTAGCATTTTGATTATTATGTGACAGGAGGATTTTCTTGGTCCAATTATTTGGTGTTCTGTAAGCTTCTTGTACATTTATAGCCATTTCTTTCTTTACGTTAGGAAAGTTTTCTTCTATGATTTTGTTAAAGATATTTTCTGGGCCTTTGACTCAGGAATTTTCTGCTTCTTCTATTCCTAATATTCTTAGGTTTGGTCTTTTCATGGTGTCCCAAATTTCCTAAATGTTTTGTGTTAGAAAAGTTTTATATTTGGCATTTACTTTGACCAATGTATTAATTTCTTTGTATCTTCTAGGCCTGAGAGTCTCTCTTTCATCTATTTTATTCTGTTAGTGATTTTTGCAACTGTAGTTCCTGTTCCCTTTCCTAGGTTTTCCATATCCAGGATGTCCTCCATTTGTGTTTTCTTTGTTGCCTCTATTTCTATTTTCATGTCTTGAACAGTTTTATTCATTTTATTTACCTATTTAACTGTATTTTCCTGTGTTTATTTATATTTATTTGTTTTCTTTTCAAAGGCTTCTCCCTATTGGATTGTATTTTCCTATAGTTTTTTAAGGGATTTATTTCTTCTTTGAAGGCCTCTATCATCTTTATAAGATGAGACTTAAGGTCATTGTCTTGCTCTTCAGGTGTCTTAGGATATCCAGGACTTGCTGTAGTGGGAGAGCTGTGTTCTGATGGTGCCATATTGCACTGGCTTTTGTTGATTATGTACTTGTGCTGGCCTTTAGCCATCTGGTTGTTTGTAGCGTTAACTGGCCTGGTAGTCCCTGGTATTATTAGGCCTCTGGGACTGTAGTTAGAGCTGGTACTCCCTAGTTGTCCTGGGTGGTGGCAGGCCTCCTGGAAAACAAGCAGAGCTGTGGCCTGGGAAGTGGAGTGCAGATCTGGAATAGCAGGTAGAGGTGTGGACTCAAAAATGAAGCACGGGAAGGTCAGGGCCAACCTCACAGCTGCTGGGGATTGAGGCATGGGTATAGCATCTGGTTGTCCTGATGGCGCCAGGCCTCCCGGGAGGCAGGCTGAACTGTGGCCCATCACCCACATTCTTCTTGTGATAAGAGTCATGATTTGTAAGAGGGTTAATCTTGACTGTCAATTTTATGGAATTCAGAATCACCAAAGAAGCATATTTCTGTGCATGTCTCTGAAGGGTTAGTTAAATGGGGCAAATTGAGGTGAGAGAGCCTATTTTAAATGTAGGCAATACTATTCTATGAGTTGGAGTCCCCAGCTGAATAAAAAGAAAAAAGAAGCAAACTGAACATAAACATTCATAGCTCTTTGCTTCCTATCCCCTACCTTTCTGCCATACCTTCCCCTGTATTCCCGAGAACTATCAGCCAAAATAAAACCTTCCTTAAACTGCATTTTGTCAGATGTTTGGCCACAAGAAAAAAGCAAGCAACTAATTCAATGTGTCTCCTCAACTGCCATGCCTCTCACTAATCTCTCTCTTCCTGTAGACCATGAATCCCCCAAGGACCAAGATGAGCACAGAGGCTAGCTCACAGGAGGTACTCAGTACATTTTTACTGTTTGATAGATGAACAAAGACAACAAAGATATTTTCATTCCCCTATAGCTGGTATTTAATAAATCTACTCTTTTATGATAACGAAATGGTGAGGTGGGCTCTGGTACACAGTATAAGCCTACAGCCCTACGTACAAGCTAGAGAAGGAAACTGACCGGAGCTTTATGAAAGTCAGTCTCACGAAGAGGTAGCAAGATGGTTGCTCACTGTCTACACTGTTTCAAAAGCATCAGAAAAGTACCCAAGCTCTTGGGAATCACATGCCTTGCCTTTTACATCAAAGCCAACATGAGCTAACTAGGATCAGGACACTGTAAAATACTGCCCCAAATAGGCACAAAGTTTCAATCATGTTCAGTGGAAAACCATGTTTCAGTCAGTTTTTTAAAGAGAAAAATTATAACTCTTGTGCTAAATTGTGGACATTTGAGAAGCCAAACTGAACCACACACATTTATATTCTGGGACCATTTTTCCCACTATGTGAGGAGTTGAAAAGTTCAGAGAAAGCAGATTTATAGCTATTCCTAATTATCATGAGGAGCTGGGGAAAGTTGCTTTATCTTTCTGGGCATTCATTTCATCCGTTGAAGAATGAGAGTATTATAAAGAGAGGTTTTCAGAGTCTCTTGGGAGTCTCAGCAAAGCCACAGGAAAGCAACAACACAGTGGTGTCATTTGGAATAAAGCAGAATTGGCGTCTGCTGATGTAACATGTTTTCAGAGTCAGGAAGGAAGAGCCTAGCTCCAAAAATATCCCTGACATACTAGCCAAGGGCTAAATCCCACACGTTAAGTGTAGGGAGCTAAGGAAGACATAGATACTTTAGAATCAGCCACGTCTGGCCCTTGTCCCCAACATATTGTTGACTCTCTGTTTTCTCATAAGTACAACGATCATGTACAGACTACTAGTTGCACCAGTGACCACCCAAGAGCAGCAGAGGTCTGAGAGGGTGTGTTTTTCACAGCCTCTGGATGTAGGATTAGACAGCATAGAGTTCACTTGTCTATGCTTCAACAAAAACAAGATGAGAAGTTCCCAGGATACATGGACTTACTCTGTCCTCGTTTACTGTCCAGCCTCACCGAGAAGGGAAACCCTTTTAGGTCCAACCAGTACTATAATTATACTTAAATTACCTTCAAATAATGACCGGTTCACTGTAATATTATTTTAACTGTGGCTTGAGCGTTTTCTGAACTTGCCCTTTCCATATTCTCCTGCCAATACTGCCACTGACTGAGAGTTAACATCTATAAAGTATTTTAAGAAGCAATTTGTATTGCTTATTTTTCTTTTGGTCAACAAATGACACAGAAATCCCCTTAAATACTATTTAGCACCTGGGACACTACTGCCTAATTTTAGAGTTGAAGAGGAACCCATACAAACAAAATGCCTGACCTGCCCTCAAAGCATCTTGGGAAATGTGCCAGCTAGAAAGGAAAAAAAAAAAGACACATGCCACATCACTTTTGCCTAAGTGGCTTTAGACAAGGTAAAATAAGAAAAATTTCTACAACTTACCTGATATGGCATTTCCAACGCTGAGGACTGACAGTAAGTAGAAGTATCTAGAATTCATACACAGCCTAGCATTGTTCCACTGTGTGCACTGCCTTCCCACTGTGTGCACTGCCTTCCCACTGCACACACTGTCTTCCCACTATGTCCACTGCCTTCCCACTGTGTGCACACTGTCCTCCCACTGCCCTCCCACTGTGTGCACACTGCCCTCCCACTGTGCACACTGCCCTCCCACTGTGTACACTGCCCTCTCATTGTGCACACTGCCTTCCCACTGTGCACACTGC
>NW_021604782.1:3472729-3491957 GCF_004785775.1 Grammomys surdaster
CTGCCTTCCCACTGTGCACACTGCCTTCCCACTGTGCACACTGCCTTTCACACTACCAGATGGTCCAGACCTTTTCAACCACAGTCACTATGACTCTTAAAGAGTCAGCATGCCCATTCCAGTCTGTGCTTGTTTATTTACTTATATAATATACATGTGTTAGTTCAAAATGTTAAAACTCACACAAGGAAACATTTAAAAAGCAAGAAAAGATTCTTACGTTATTAATTCTGGAGCAACAAAATCCTATAAGCTATGTGTTTAGATATGTTCTGTTATTATTATGTTTTTTATTAATTTATTTTATGTATATGAGTACACTGTCACTGTCTTCAGACACACTAGAAGAGGGCATCAGATTCCATTACAGATGGCTGCAAGCCACCATGTGGTTGTTGGGAATTGAACTCGGGACCTCTGGAAGAACAATCAATGCTCTTAGCCACTGAGCCTCCGTTATTATTTTTAATATATTATATTATATTATATTATATTATATTATATTATATTATATTATATTATCTCTGTTTAATGGGAAGAAAGAAAGCAATGTTAAAGGAGGAAAGGAGAGGAGTGGAGTACATGTGACAGGAAAGCAGAGGGAGAGTCACTGGGAGCGGTTGGGGGGATATGAACAAGAAGCAGGATAGAGAAACATGAAGGAAAGGCAGTGGATAACGGGATGAATTAGAGCAAAGCATAATAACATTTATCTATGAGAATGCCATAATGAAAATGTACACTAACAAGAATAAAGACAAGAAAGGAAAACGAACAATATTAGTTTGTTTTGTGTCACAGCCATTTGAAGGTCTGTTCATGTACACACCTAGTAGTCACCATGGCGGAGAAGGAGCCTGCCTAGAGGTTTTAACAATAACCAAGCAAATGGCTCTCTTGGCTGAGTTTTCTCAATAATAATACAATTTGAAACCATTTATCTTTCATTTACATAGAGGACTTGTTGAAGCCAAGCTAACAAATTCCCATCATTGTAATGCCAGGATTATTTTTTGCAAATAAATTATGAGGGATTGCATATTTATACTTTTTCATAGGCAGATTTAAACAAAACCCACTAAAATTCCTTGGGATTAACTAATACATTAGAAAAGTCTTTTCCTAAGTGTGTTGGGTATTCAAATAACATAACCAATCCCACAATTAAGCAGCACAGCCTATACAACTGTTCTGCCGCCTTGGAGATGTCGCCATGCTTCTTTTAAACATTTTTCTTACAAAATATTACTTTGTTCTTGGGGAAATAACAGTTTAATCTATGCCCTTTTCCTTTGCGTTATATGCTCTGTGGCCAACCCCTGGAAATAATTTGTCATCATGCTAAAAATAATAATCTGAAAATTGTCTCTGATTTTAATACTTTTTTTCAAAAGATTTGACACAGGTAAGCTGCGCCTCTGTGTTCGCTGCGGCTCCTGTCTAAAAAGGCACAATAATAAACCAGGTGTCTGCAAACTGTGGTCATTGTGTCCGACCCATTCTACCCTGGTAATATGAAGTTTTACTGGACACAGCCACATTCACGTACGTATCATCTACAGCAGTCTTTGTTATGAAAAGACAGAGTTGAGTAGATAGAGGCTAATATGTTCACAGTCTTTCTCCCAACACACATACAAAAAAAAAAATCCAACTCTTGCTATAGATCATTATAAAGTTTTACAATATACTTAAAGATTTGTGTTTTTCTCTCTGTCGCTGTCCCTTTCTCTGTCTCTGTCTCTGTCTCTGTCCCCTCGCCCCTGTGCACATGTGCATGCAGGGCCTTTGATATGCTAGACAGAGTCTACCATTGCACTCTACCCCCTCAGTGTGACTTACAAAGGTCAGACCTGTATCTGAGAATTCTAACACTGTAACTTTGAGTTTTTTGTTACAACAGCAGTCTGTGTGTGGTGTGGTCCTGACATCTCACTTGTGCCTCAGCTTCTTGTGCCTGATCCTTTCTTTTATCTAAGAAGTAATTAACACATTTATAGCTAATAATACCCTTCCTGAGTCTCTTTTCTTCAGTGACTTTCATACATTTCTCTATCAACATAGAAGCTAGAATAGGCTGGGGGTATAGCTCAATGGTAGAGTGCTTACCTTGAATACCCAAGACCCTGCAGGCACATATGCACAGGGGTAGGGGATCAGAGAGACAGAAAGAAAAAAAAACAGACAGAGAGAAAAAACAGACAGACAGACAGAGCAAGAGAGAGAAGCTAGAGAGCATGCAAGAGAGCAAGAAAAAGAACAGGAGAGATAGTATCCTAGCCACACATGGAGCAAATGATCTAGGCCCATCAAGGTGTGTGAAGTACAGCAGCATGTGACATACTTAGATCTATTGTTGGAAGTGGAAGTGGAGACTTAAGAAACATCTCTCTTTTTCTGTTTTGTTTGTTTTTGTTGTTGTTTCCTTTAGGGATCATCAGCTAAGACTACAAAAGCAGGGTTCCTGTAGGAAGTGGCAGCTGACAGCACCATGCCCAAAGGAGCAAACATAAGCAGGGCTGATGGCGAACACTGGAGAAAGAACATCCTCCTGGTCAGGTCTGAAACCTACTCCTGAAGCCTAGCTCCCGCTTCAGTGCTGTAAGCTACCCACTCCCTGCCGTGTGGTCCAGTGAGCAACCTGTCTCCATAGCAGCTACTTTACATTGAGTTCCCACCACTAAGAAGTCCTGACTCATATGGACCCATAACTGTGGTGGGCTTGGGAGCTTAGGTCTCCATTGTTACTTTTTCATTATAAGATATGCCTAAGGTAAAAATTCAAACAGTACATAGAGACATATGATTATAAAATAAGTTTCCTGCCACCCAAAGAATCCCTTCACTGAGAAAAATAAGTGTTCACAGTTTCTTTTGTATGCTTACAGGATTTTTCTTGAGTTCAGTTTATGACACTCTAAAGAGATAAGGCGAGAACAGAGCTGCTAAGATTCATTATTCCCAGACCTAACTCAGCAAAGCAGGGATGAGTCAGTATTACATACATTCTTCCCCTTTTGGATTACACCAAGCTTAAAGATGCCATTGTACAAATGCCTTACTGTGGCACTCTTCGTTTTATATATTTTAAAGTAAAATCTTAATAGGGAAGTACCAGCTAATGGCTTTTGTCATTGTGTAGGGTTTTTACAGCCTACTTTGAAACATCCGGCATCTTGAAACAATTACCAAAACCACTTAAAACTTCACAGAAAGTTGGTTTATTTTCTTAAACATAATGTGGTTTATTTTTAACTTCATATCTCTGGTTTCTGGCTTGAGATTTAACTTCTGAAAAAAAAAAGTCAGAGAGCAAACAATTTATTCTGTGCATCTTGTTTCATTTTTTCCCCCTTTAAGTTTGAGGAGGAAAGGAAGTTATTAGAAGGCTACATTTAAATAATACAAGTGAGTTAAAGATAGTTTGGAAGAAACTATACAATGTATAAATGTCTGACCAAAATTAGATGCTTTATACAACAAAGGTAATAAATGCTACTGAGCCATCTTGTCGTCATGATAAGAATAACAACAATAGAAGTGATAATATATAAAAGATGGTAAAAAGTTCTACCTTGGCAAAACAAATCCAAATTAAACAATTATTTCAAGTCATCATCACTATCAATAGCAAGGATCAACCTCTGCTTAAAAACCTATTCAAGAGAAATCTTGAGCCAAAAACTTTTCAACAAATGGTAAAAATAACAAGCAAATTATTACAGTATGTTAGAAAATGATTGACAGGTCCTGTGAGGCTTGAGGGAGAATAATTCGAGAAGGATTAGAAGAAGCATTGCGGCAGGGAGTAGAGTCCGTCTCCATGATACAGCTGAAAGCGAAGAAGGAAGCTCCTGCCCCTCCCAAAACCAAAGCAAAGGCCTTGAAAGCTAAGAAGGCAGAGCTGGAAGACATTGACAACCACAAGAAAGCAAAAAAAGAAGATCCCCATGACACCCACCTTCCAGTGACCCCAAATCTGAAGCTCCAGAGGCAGCACAAATAATACCAAAAGAAACACACCCAGGAGAACACACTTGACCACTATGCTGTTATCAAATACTTGCCTCCCTGCCTCCCCAACCACTGAATCAGCCATGAAAACAAGGGAAGACAACATGTTTGTGTTCATTGTGGATGTCAAGGCCAACCAGCACCTGACCAGACAGGCTGTTTTGAAACTCTATGACATTGATGTGACCAAAGTCAATACTCTGATAAGGCCCGACAGAGAGAAGAAGGCATATGTTTGCTTAGCTCCTGATTGTCGTGCTGTAGATGTTGCCAACAAAATTGGGATCATCTAAACTGAGTCCAGCTGGATAATTTTAAATATGTACTTTTTTCACCATAATAAAATAAAATGACAATTTTGTGCCTGGAAATACAGTTCAGTGGTCGGGCTCTTGTCCAGAATACAAGGATCCAGTTTCCCTTCCTGCCATTGTCAAACAAATAGGCAATCTTGGTTGACTTCATTGAGAAAATTGTACTAGATAAACTGTTAGAAGGATCAGAAAGAGTCAAACTGATGATCTATTCCTGGAAATGAGACCTGGACAGAAGTGAGTACAGCCAGTGTGATGACCGTGATACAAAGATGTCTAACACAGACAAGGAACAGCTAAGTCAGCATGGCTAGAAAAGGTAATTAAAGGGAACAGGGTACAAGAGGAGATCAGGGAGTTCAGTGAGGGCCAGAAACCACTGTCTGTTACTCTGAGTAAACTTGGGAGCCCTACTGGACTTAGTAGACTTTAGAAGCTACAGTCAAAGAGGAAGATGGTATTGAAAATGAATTGGAAGAAACAAAGGGAGAGGAAGAGATGCAGATGCAGCACATGTGTTAGGCTGGAACACAAGAGGAAAGCAATGAAGGTATGCTGGGGTACTAACAACAGAAGCGGTACAAAACTGTCAGGTTCTCAGTATACCTTGAATATGGTGTTCACAGAGTGCCTGAGAGGTTGTATCTGAGATATGAACACATTCAGAGTCTGAGGCTTGATCAACAATGAATCAGTGAAGACACCTTTGAGCAGAGCACATAGGAGATCTGGAGAGGCAGGAGAGGAGATGGCAGCAAAAGTCACAGCTTTAGATTGGGACAAGACGGTTCAAAGCGTCTACTACAAAACAAAGTGAATATGTCTAATAAGCTTACAGCTACCAAGTCACTAACAGATGGGCTGGGCATACAGCAAGGAAGGGGCAGCAAAGGGCTTCTTATCCCAGGTAGAACAGAGTCAGACAGTATAAGCTCACCTTACACCACTCGAAACAGTGTACAATTTAAATCTCTGGCTTCTCTGTTTCCAGGCCCTTTTCATTTAGTAGTTTTAAGCTCTAGCTGACCTTGTGATCTGAATCTACACAGAATCTTAAACCAAGGATAACCTTATGCATCTAGACTGTAGCCCATTGATTTAACTATCAGCTGTTTTTCTATAAATGTTTTCACTTGTTCTCTGACAGTTATCTCCATATACTTCTACTCAAAACCTACTGCTAATATAAGAAGATAAAAATTAATCATCATAAAAGAAATTCAGGTATACCAAGCTTTGGGGACTATTGGGAGCTATCTATCTGAGCTATCCCTCCATCAGCCTCATTACCAGAAATAATAATTATGAGTATTTGCCAAACACAATATTTTCTTCTTCCCTAAGAACTAGGCATTCTGTTCTATTGTAATATTATAAGATGATTCCTTTATACATTTCTTTGTACCCCCATTGCTTTTCTAGATAAGACTACTAATTTATTTCAGCCAACACTTGTCATGCTTTAAAAAAGGGAAAAAAAGATACTTCTGAAATGCATTACTTCAAGAAAGCCATGATTAAAAATTTTCAAACAATTTTGTTGAGAGTCCAGAAATTGTGGTTGTCAAGGAGCATTTTCTCAGAGCTGGGAGGAGATCTAGCCAAGTAAAGTACAGCGCCTTTATAGACAGTGTCTTTAAGACAGAGAGCCTACTATATTCCTGACATGCCTTATCCCTGCATCAGTGTCTCAAAGATGCTGTAACAAACACAAACTTGACAGCTTAAAGCAAGAGACATTTATTATTTCACTGAGTGGGAGGCTAAAAGTTCAAAGCTGAGGACTCCTCAGGCCATGCTGTCTCTGAAGGTCCTGAGAGAAGGCCTTTCTTCTTTCTTGCATCTCCTCTGTCTGCAAACTCCCCTCATCTAGCAAGAATACAAGCCGCTGGATTTGCCACCCTAATCTATGATGATTGACATCTGCCCATACTCCATTTCCAAATAAGATCTCATTCACATTCAGGAGTGCCAAGGTAAGACCTCTGTAAAAGAATAACCATAACAGCAAACTTCACTCATTCACTGAGATCCTTTCTGACCTCAGGATACTTATAGGACAAGAGAACCAACAAGATGGCATAGTCCCTGCCCACCAAGACCTTAAATCTGATGTGGGAGACAGATGCAGCTTAGAGTGGCAAGGAGAGGGCATAATTAACTGGGGCATTCAGGGAGGAAACACTTGACTCGCATGGAAATTTATGAAATTGGCTTCTGAAGCAAGTGCCATCTAAGATAAGACAGAGATGAAAGCGTGGGAGGTGGAGGGAAGAGGCCCGCAAGCAGGATGATTGCTCAAGCCCAGGTATCAGAGCCATGCCACTATCTAGGAACTGTCTCTGAGTGGAGACAGTAATTATCACAAGAGATGAAGCTGAACATTGGACAGTGTGTAGGACACTGGGGCCTTTGAAGGCCTGCTATGGATGGGACTTTGTCCTATAGATCAGCATTTCTCTGATGCATTCTGCAGAGAGTGTTCCCAAACTCCGAGGTCATTTAATCATACAGCAAAACAAACAAATAAGCCACCATTTGCAATGAAGCCAACTTCACGTATTCACTGCGATCCTTCTCTGAGTGCAGCATACTTAGAGACACTGAAGTTGCAGGAGTCAACTTTGCAAATAGTTGACTTTACACATAAATTAGATCTGTGTATCAGATTCTGTGTTATGGCTACAATTATCATCATTTTCCTTATTTAATTTATTATGGTGGGAGAAGGAAGGGGGGATTGGGAGAGAGGTCAGCAGTTGAGAGGCCATGTTGTACAAGCTTGGAGACCTAGGTTCAGACTCCCAGTATTCACATAAAAAGATAGGCCTTGTCACTCATGCCTGCAACCCCAATACTGGGGTTGGGACTCTGGTTTGCTGGTTCCCAGCCTTGGTAAAAAAAAAAATTGGCAAGCTCCAGGTTTCATGAGAGACTTTTCCTCAAGAGAGTAAGACAGAAATCAATAGTGGAGGACACCTGAAGACCCATCACTCTCCTCTAGGCTCTAAAGATCCATGAGGTGCATATGCACATGTGTGTACACTCGCGCGCATGCGTGCACACACACACACACACACACACACACACACACACAATTTTTAAAGAGGAGAGTGAGTTGGAACCCATAGTTTTTCTCCTGAAGATGAATGGCCTTTAGATATGAATTATGAATCACAAGGTCAAGGTGGAGAAGCAAGCTCTAGGCAACAAGATGTTGCTGACAGATGTCCAATTACAGGAGGATAGTAGTCCAGTCACATGATTGACTATTGAAATGTGGGTTGGGGAGAGTTGAACCAAAAAAGTGAAGGGCTCTTCTTACAACCAAAGTAAAAATTAATGGTAGCCTAAAATCAAATAATCCAGTAAAAAGAGAATGTATTAAACATGTCTTTAGAATTTTTAAAATGTCAATGTTTGACTGGATGTGGGACGGAATATTGGTAAAATACTTAGAAATAATGAGTCAATAAAAGCTCACCCCAGTAGTCAGTTCTTTGTTTATCCAGTTAGTGTCGTACTTTTCTCCACCCTAAATATCTTAAAGAGTACATTGAGATGAAACTCTGTGGACTTCTGACTTGGACATGTACACAGAGCTAGGGACATCTTTCAGCCACATAGAACAGGGAGAGTACAAAATGAACCCCAGCCTGTGTATGCACAGCTGGGCCTTTATCAGATGCAAAGTCAAATATAAAGCCAGATGGAAGAGACACAATGGCCAAAGGACATAGCAAACCCAGGAGTGATTGGTGCAACTGGTCCAATCAAGTGGCAACTTGTTTAGAAGCCAGCAGACAGGCAGATGGTAGGTTATTTGTAGACAACTGTCTACGAACATCAATGGACTGGTTTACAGATCCAGATCAATAACCCATGGAGAAGACTAGCAAGTGTCACACAGGGTCAAGTCTCAGGATGAATTAGGAGCAGTGTCTAGTCCTCAAAGAAGACTATGCCTTGGACAGAAAGCCCAGTAAAGAGACCCTGATCTGTGAGTTAGGTCAGTGGAAAGGGATGATATCACTTTGGGAAACAAATAAGCAGGGCTTGTTGCTAGATCATAAAATTCACAGTGTGAACAGATGACTGGCTCTCAAGTCCCAGCAGTGACCCTGAGATAGTAAATCTTCTTCCATCCTGAATTTGTTTGGAGTCAGAAACCTTGGTGAATTGGGGCAACTATATCAGTGAGCCTAAAGTGGAGTATCAAAAAGGACATGAAAACTGAGACAGGACAATAGATTTCGGTTATTCCATGTGGCTTTCTCATAATCATGCCATACTCATGCGAAAGAAGTGACTACCACCGACTTATCCACATGGAAATCTAAGAAACAGCTTGCCATTATATAAATGCTTATTTGGTATCTCCTATATCCATAATTCCAATTTGGGGCACTAAAAGATACAAAGGGCTGGAGCGATGGCTCAGTAAGTAAAAACACTTGCTGTACAAGCATGGGGATCAGAGTTCAAACGCCAGCACCCATGTAAAAAGCCAGGAGGCATGGCTGCATGTGCACCTGTTACCCTTGTGTTGTAGGAGACAGAGACAGGAGAATTGCTGGGTTTGTTGGCTGCCAGCCTAGCTCCAGGTTCTACTTAGAGGACCCTTTTCAAGGGGTTAAGGTAGAGAGTGCATCTGCCTGCACACAACACATATTCACAAAAGATGCACAGAGATAATACCTACAGCTAAGTAGCCTACAGTACAGCAAGTGGGATACAAGATGCCCCAAAACCACCAAGCAAAAAGTCCTACTCACATGCGGGAGAATATAAGAAAAATGAAGAGCAGGAAAGACTCATAAGGCTCTTGGGAAGACTGACTCTTTACCAAGACAGCCCACCTTTATCAGCTCTTGGTGGTGGCAGCTACCTCTAACTCCAGGCATGCAGTCACGTTATTCACATTTCCATCAACAGTCTTGGGTGCTGTGGTCTTAAAAGGAGAGAGCCCAACATTCCAAACGCCAGGACAGAAAACCCCTAGTTCTATGTACGTAACCATAAACCTACCTCCCAACCTGTCCAGTTTCAACTTTATAAGACAAAGATACCACACACTCCACAGGGCTCTTTTAAGAATTAAGCGAAGCAATGTGAACAGATTTCGTAAACTTCAGAGCGCTGAACAAAGCATCTGTTGTCTTAATGGTGTCCCAACTTGAGGTTAAACCAGGGTTCAGCTATGCCTGAGTATGTCTGATGAGCTGGTATGTGGCTTCTGGGAATCATTTCCGGGGAGGATGGAGACATAGTTTTGCTCACATGATGGGAAAAGAGGAAAGACCCAGAAGCAGCAAGAAAGAGGTCTCAGATGTCTGTGCCCAGACTATGTCAGAGTTATGCAGAGTTAAGGAACTGCTTTTAGAAAAGAGTTTCTCTAGTGATGCTTGCCCAGAGTCATGCTAGCAGGCAGACAGAGGGATGAGGGGTAAAAATCTCAGCACAATGAACTCCAAACCAAAGGAATTGGTCACCTGCAGAGTTTCCTCCTGGGGAAAAGGATTATACATTCTCTACCCATGCTTCTTAGATCTGCAATGTTCAGATATCATGTAAGATACACTCTGCCTAGCTAGAGGGCAACATCACCCATGAGGAGGAAGGGAGCGATGATCAGGGCAATCTCTGTGTGTAATTGTGGAGCACTCTCCTAGGGATGAATTCATGATTGGTCATCTCCTTGGATGTGACCCCAACAGTGACACCATGAGATGGGTGGACCCTGGAGAGACTCAAGTCACATTAATGTTACAGTAGATGAGTGGTAGATTCTGTGTGAGTTCAGGCACTATTAGCTGTACATGTATATTATGGTAGATGGGTGTAGACCCTGTGTGATTTGGACGCTGTGTGATTCGGACATCGTTAGCTGCTATCTTCCAATCACATCAGTTGTTCTGTGTTTCAGGAGCTTGAGGAAGCAGATGTGTTATCAGCCAAGCTAGAAGCCCGCCCCTGCTTATTACAAGATCATTCAAAACTGAACCAAGGCTCTGGAAAGCACCTGGCATGTGCTGCCAATCAATTCTGCTCCAATCAGCCGCAGTGGCCAGGAAACACAACCTCTCTTGGATCTCATCTTGGTGTTTTCCAAACCTGGGAGTGGAGGAAAGTCCAAGAGGAAGAGTGTAGAACATTGTGACATAAAAGTCACACTGTGCAGTGAGAAAGCAGAGGTGAACAACGGCTGTACAACGGGAACGTGTAAATGGCCCATTAATTAAAAATGGGGGTGGGCATGTGCCAGAGAGCAAAGCACCCCGTCCCTCTCCTGTGAAGATGACAGAAGTCCTGGCATAAAGGAGAGGCTGAGGACTCTGGACTCTTTCTTTTTCCGTGCAGCCCACTCCCGTTAAGCTTGGAATTCTGGCCCAAGTGTCTTGAGAATAGCATCAGACATGGCCAGCATTAGATCCATCACCAGGCTCCTGCATTCACAAAAGGAACAAGAGTAAACAGTTGGTGGAGGCCTGCCAACACGGCTCTCTGGCGCTATAGTACTTCCTGAGGTTGAAGACTGGCTCTTGCCCTACAAGGTGGGGCCCAGCAAACAACAGGGGTCTCCTTAGCAATTTGAAAAGTCTACATACAAGCTAGCTCACAGGCTATTCTGAATCATCCCGTAGTGCCCTGAGCCTGGGTGGATGCCTCAGCTCAGCCCTGTCCAGCAAATCCTGTCTCCAGCAGTCTGAGGCCCACTCATTTCCAGGAAAAGAGAAGTGCCAGTGCTGTCTGATAGGTTGGATAGGAGGCCAGTGAACTCATGGATCCCAAAACGGGTAGTGAGTGGGCAGCTGGTGGGGGGTGGTTGTGAGTGTGTGGGTGTGTGGGGACTGGCTTTTCTTAAAGTGGCGTTGTCCTTGCATAGCTTTAAATAGTAAATAGCTCCCCAAATGGAAAAGGAAGCAGAGAGGAACACCTGATTTTTGTCAGAGCTTGGAGTATCCAAAGCAGGGTATAGAGGGCACTTACTTCATGGAGGGAGAACAACAGAAAGTCCAAAGTCTCAGAAGTGTAGAAGTGTTTGATCTGTTTCAAAGAAGAGCTCTGTATAAATAATGTGCTGTGCACGGTGGGAGTTGTCAAACAGCAAGCCTTGGAAGGGAAATAAGAACTGAAGGCCCTCAAAAATGTTAAATATATATGTTTATGCAAACTCGGTTTGTTATTATTGGCTGTGGCGGTGAAGAGCCTGGGGAGGTTCAGCTTTATTCTTTTCATGTTATATTTTCTCCCCACCCCCTCAAACAGAAAGGAAAGAGGGTTGTGGGAGGGTCTAAACACAGCTTAGGAAGGGTCCCCTTGAAGACCTGGGGAGGAGGCTCCTTAGGAAAGACCCTTGCCACACAAGCATGGTTGCAACCACAACCATATAAAAAGGGAAACAGGGCAGCATACATCTATGTACTCAGAGCATGGTGGGGGCTCGGGACTATTCAAGGCTGTGGGGTTTCAAGCCAGCCAGTCAATGAGCTCAAAGTTCTGGAGAGACCCTGTCTTAAAACTAAAGAAGTGAATGAATGAATGAATGAATGAATGAATGAATGAGGTGCTGAGCAGTAGGGAAAGAGACTCAAAGGAAGAAGACACAACCTTTGATCTTGACATGTGAACCCATGTGCAGGCACATCTGAATACACACATGTATACCCACACACCCATACAAACACACATGCACACATGCATGCACACACGCACGCACAAGTATGCATGTGATTCTGTGCAATCATTGTGACCCACTCTGCAGAGGTGTGAGGTAACCAGATGTAAGCTTCAGAATGTGCTTAGGTAAGAGACTCTAGGTGACTCATGTCCTTCAGGATTCCCACGCCACCACCTCCAGATGTGGGACAAGCCTGTGGGATTAGCAGTCTCAGGGCATGAGATGGCAGGCTGCCAGGAACGAGCAAAGAGTCACTGTCAATGTGAGCGCATTTCTCTGTCCGCTCGGAGTCTCCAAAATTTGACAGTGGACACAAAACAACCTGGCTGCGCCCCAAGCACAAACACAAGGGGGAAAGGACAGGTGGCGAAGTGCTCACAAAAGCTGGGGATGGCAGGGACTGGGATTTTTTCCTCCTACAATGAATGAGTTTTTATTACTCGAAAATTAAATCCTACTGAGCAAATGCCAGGAAAATGATTAGGGGCTCAGTTTAAATTGGGAGGCCTGGCTAGGCACTGCTGAACAGGGAGCTAACCATCATGGGCCCCACTCTCTGTGCATATCACGTTTAGAGTGACTGCCCAAAGCCCACGCCAGGCCCCTCAATGCCAGTTTTGCAGAATTCCAGTTAAGCTCTGGCCTTTTGGTTTCAGCTAAAAGGACTGTGTGTGTAGACGGAGGGATGAAAGGTTCCTGCTTGCACAATAGCCAATGCCTTGGAGGGCAAAGGAGGCACACAGCCTGGGAGGTGCCAGGCCCTACAGAAATGCTTCTTTCTTCTGCTTCTCAGGCTCCCAGGCCTGACCTGGGAAAGGCATGCCATGATGGACGGGCTCGGGCTGTGGGATAGGCTGGTCTAGGATTTGGACAGGCCTGAGTTGAAGCCCGTATTTTGTAGCCCAGGGAATTGTGACAAGAGTTTAACTTCTCTGAGTCCCAACATCATCATCTATTAAGGGGAAACAATAAAGCAGAAGACTTTTATGGAAATGAGAGGAGAGCAGATACACACACACACACACACACACAGCCGAGAGAGAGAGAGAGAGAGAGAGAGAGAGAGAGAGAGAGAGAGAGAGAGAGAGTTCATAGATGATATTCTTATCCTCTTTTTCTCTAATACCTTCTAAATGAAACAATTGTATTGCTGAGAGACAAGCATAAGATTAAAGACTAGAAAATTAATCTTTTAGTCCTGGTCCAACTAGTAATATGCTGTGTGATTTGGGGCAAGTCACTCAGCATCTCTGGACTTTGCTTCCCAGCACTATTAAATGGAAGTGGTGAATTAAATCGTGCCTAAAGGCACTATCCATCTCTGAATGTCAACATTCACTGAGTAGCTACTCTTAAGCATTTTCCATGTGCCAGGCAGGTTGCTCAGCAATGCCCATGTGTCACCTGATCCAGAATTACCCTTATTTTACTAGTGAAGAAAATGAAATGTAGAAAGGTATGCCAGATTGCACAGCTAATAAAGACATTTTTTAAACAAATTGATGTGAAGCACCAGGGGCTCGAGGTTATTTATCACACTGGTAAAACCAAACCTCTCTCCACAGGTTCTAAGCATGTGAAGATTTAAACAGCTGCCATATTCAGGAACTCTACTGGGGTTTCAGGCCTGAGGAATACCAACCATTGTGCAGCAGTGCAAAGTGGCCTCTACAGATTACAGAATCTCATATCAGGGTGTCGGAAGGGGACACCAAATGGCCATTCCTGGGTCTTTCGATCAGGAGGACGAAGGGGGCTGTCCTGGAGGCCCAGGAGCCAGGCAGACAGGCAGTTACCAAGCAAGTGAGCCCACAGCAAGGGGGTCAGCACACACTGACAAGCATAGATTCACCCAGAGGCAAGCTATGTGGATCACACCACTATGGAGGAAGTGGGGTAGAAAGGTCGTTAACCCTGGGAACACAGGCCTGAGTTTGACTAGTATTTACTGGACTTTGGAAGAAGTATCAGTGCATAGCACTCGTGGACATGGAGTCAAGTTCTGAGCTACTGAGCAATTGTTTAGCTGTATACCAGTTGTCTGTTTAATGGCAAATTGCCCTAAGCTCGAAATAACATAGATGTATTATTTCACAATGTGTGGCCTCTCTGGGCTTGTATAGTCATATCTTCAGCTCCACATGATGGCCGCTGCGCTCACTCACATGGCTACATTTAGTTGAGAGCTCAGTTTGGGCTACAACATGAAGGTGGCTTCATTCAAACGTCTGGCAGTTGGTACTCTCTCTCAGCTGGGACACATCAGTTTTCTGCCACATGGCCATCAGTCTCCATGTCACGTCATCCTGACACAGAAGGCAGCTTCTAAGAGGGAAACAGGAATCAGGCCAGTAACCAAAGAATCAACCGTTTCTTTGTACTACTGATGAACAACTTGAAACTAAAATTTAAAACAAAACAATACAACTGACAGTTCGAACCGTGAAAGGCTCAGGTAGAAGCTAAAAGCTCTAAGATGTTGGTGAAAGATGTAAGCAATGAGTATAGCATATTCATATATTGGAAGACAATATTAATAATACAACAAGTCTCCCCAGGCTGATCAGTAGATTTATGGACATCCGAACATTATCAAGAGAGCAAGTCTTATAGATATTACATGCCTATTCTGAAAAAGAAAAAAGTAAGAAATATATCCAAACCATCTTTGGGTTGGTGCTTAAACGAATGCTTAAATCTGATAATCCATACCATGGAGACAATACCGAACAATAAAAACGAGCCAAAGTCTGAAATTCATAACAACATGAATGATTCTCAAAGGCATTCATTCTAAATGAACAAGGACAGGCTAATTTATATATTATATGACTCCATTTGCCATGTTTTCATGGGCAAAAATAAAATCAATACCATGTAACTCTGGGTATAGAGTAGAGAAGAGAGAGGAACAGAACAGATCTTACATGTGTCCAGATGATTCGGACAAGAATGCAAAGGCAATCATGCAGGAAAAAAAAAGCAGAGCTTCTGACAAATGAAAATGCACATTTTTAAAAGTGAACTTTGACCTATGACTTTTAGTCTTTATACAAAATTTAATAAAATGTCCTTTACACTCAAAGGGGAAAGGTGAAATTGCAAAGCTTCTAGATAAGAAAACCATAGGAGAAAAGATTTGTGACTCTGAACTTTGCAAAGAGTTTGTAATACAACAAAAACACATGAAAGATAAGCATTAAGTTGGGTTTTAAATTTTGTTTGTTCTGTTAAAGACACACTGTTCTTGGAAGAAAAACCTATAGTAACAAAAGATAAGTCAATAGTTTCTAGGCTATGGGCTGGCAGAGGGTTTGTCTTCATCAGAGGTGTATATATGGGAGTTTAAGGACATGAGACAGTCATTTACGTTCTGGTCGTGTTTGTAGGTAAGCACCTGTATTTAGTGTCCAAATTGCAAAACTACACATAGAAAACATACATTTTACTCTACTGAAATTTAACTACACAACAAAAACAAAGCCAAACTTGGCTACATGAGACTCCTTCTCAAAACACATACATACGCACACACATACACAAGATAGAAGGAGAGAGAGAGAGAGAGAGAGAGAGAGAGAGAGAGAGAGAGAGATCTAAAAATAAATGCCAAAAGTCAACAATAAAAAGTTAGTTAATTGTCCTTCAAATCTGATATTCTATTATTCTGATAGTGAACAAATATTTATATGCAACCTACCCATTAATTGAAAACTGATAAATTTTATATATATACATTTATATGTATATGTATGCACATATATATGTGTATATATACGTGTATGTATGTGTGTATATCTGTATGCATGTATATACGTATATATGTATATGTTCATATATATATATATATATATATATATATATATATATATGAACTTTGTAAACAATGCAGGTATAGAAATATGGGTGCAGTAGATTGCAGTGGGTGGGACAGCCTTTTTGCAATGCAACATGGTTCTGTGTCTCCAAAACCTTAAGAGTTCTTACCCTTTAGAAAAAGAAAGCCATTTGGATGAGCCAATTCTCATGAACTAATCAGAGATGCTGATGAGGGTCATTATCTTTTCTGCACAGCCATGCTGTCTCCCTCGTCACCAGGATGGACGTGCAGTGGGTCCAAAATAAATGCTAGCAACTATCTTGATGGCTCTGACTTTCATAAAACATCTGCTTCCAGCCAGGGACTTGGTAGAGAGAAGTTTCTACCTCCTGGGCTGGTTTGATGAGGGATGATGCCTTCCAACTTACTGTATTAAGGGACTTCTCTACACTCACTGTGAATGACAATATGACAGTTATATCCCTGTATTAGCAAGTGACACTTGTCACACCAGTGGAGAAAAGCAGAGGTTTCTCAGCCATACTGAATGCTTCATGGAAGGCAGACAAGGGAGGCCAGATGGAAGGGCAATCAAAGAAGGAAGGGATTTAGCTGCAGAGAATGCTGGGAATTCAGCCTGAACTTTCTGCCTGAGCCCAGGTTGTGAAGAAAGAGTCAAGACAAAATTGACTTTGGAAAAAAAGCCAAGCATTCCAGAAGATCCTTGGCTTGGCTCAACACTCAGGAGAGAAAAGAAACAGCTTGCTCTTCAGACAGAGAGTAGAGCTTCTAGGTACTTAGCTTTTGAAGCATGGAAGAAAATTGGACTTGAAGATGAGAGAGAAACCACAACATGAGACACGACCCACCCACCAGGGATAACTAGAAACAGAAATGTTTCTGAATCTTGGCTACTGTTACATTCACCACGTGGTCCACATTATGGAGTAGGTACTCACCATCTCTTCTCAAACCTGGCTATGAACCCAACTGCCTCTGCCCTGGCTGTGGGACCCTAGAGATGCTCTCTGCTCTAATACCTGAGCTCACTCTACTGGCCAATGCCCCTTCAACTCCCACTTTCCCCGCCCTCTGCCACACGAATGTTCCCACTCACACCCTCAGGCATTACAACACTGTGGGCTTGGTTGATAGGACTAAGTTACTAAGCAAACAGGGACCAGCTTTATAATAGGGAGCTCAGAACATAGCTCAGTTGGTAACCAGCTTGCCTCCCAAGCATGAGGGCCAGAGGACAATGCCCAGGACCCACATAATAATACCAACAGTGATGGTACACACTTGTAATTCCAGTCCTGAGGAAGCAGAGATGGACCTTGCTGGCCAGCCAGCTCATCTTAATTGATGAACTCAAATCTACCAAAAGACTATCTCAAAGGAGATGCATGGCATTTACAAAGATTACACTCAAGGTTGTTCTTTGACCTACACACACATACACACACACATGCATGCATGCACACACGTGCTCACCCACACATACTTGTAAATTTGTGTACACACAGCCACATGCATATATATACACATACTTTAAAGAAAGAACAAATGAAAGGAAGGAAAGATAGAAGAAGGGAGAGAGGGGGAGGGAAAGAAAAGTAGGGAATATATAAAGGGAGGGAGCAGGGAGAGATGGAGGAGGAAAGAAGCAAGAGTCTCTTTGGGCTGGAGAACACATGATTCTGCATACTGACCTGTAAGACCACAGGGACCACTCCTAACAAAAATTGAGTGCTGGGGCTCTACATGCTTACAGATTATTGCAATTTTATCTGCACAGAAACTCTAGAATTATCATGATTAACAGGCCAGTTTTATACATGAGGAACTGAACACTTGAAAGACTAAGAAATGTTCCTGCAATAATGGAATTAAAAAGCAAACCAAAGACACAGCTTAGAATTCACCTATTTAGTAAGGACTGTATTAATATGATACCTGCCATGTACCATGTAGTGCTGTGTGAGACATAGCCAATGGGCTATAGCAGGGAATAGGACCAATCAGTCTCAGTCCCTAAGACACCTGTTGTCTAGAGGAGGTAAACCACAGGTCTCTGTAGCTGCCCCAGTTGGCCATAAGCCCAAGATTCAATTCGTATTTTCTATCCCAAAGACCAGAGACAGAACCACAGCACTTCCTGTCCCTCTGTTACTGGAAATGGCCCTTCTGTGAGCATCATGGCATTAAGTTCATGGACTGAGCTCAAGCTGCATGTCTGTATAACCAAGTGTTGATGTTACTTAGATGTTGTGCCTAGGTGCTGAGGCTATGAGTTGAAGTACAGGTCCATGGAACCTTAGAACTCTAGAAAGCCTAGCCTCAACATTCTCTCTCTGTAAGACTGCTTGTTACCACCACTTTCCTCAGTTCAGCAAGGTCAACCCACCTACCCCTGTTCACTGTTTCCATTATTTAATTCTTCCTAAGTCATGTAGTACTTGTTTACTTTCTCTGTAGTTTAGAAGGTTTCTTCCATCTCAAAATCCCCTGGAGGACATAGACTCTTTTATGTGTCTCCTGTGTGACCCCAGTGGCTAGACAGAGGCAGACAGACACACAGTGTGAATCAAAGAAGTGAATATTCTACTAAGGCTTAGAAAAGTGGCACCAACTAGACAGAAGTAAAGAACAGTGAAAGAGAAACTGAGGCAGGAACTAAGTTCCCAACAAGCAGGATAGTCCCAAGAAACATTGAGAACTAGAGGGGGGCGGGGCCAAGCAGGTCATACCTTAAAAAAGAAATAGAAAAACAGAAGCCCCTGCAGGAGGTAATATATCTTTTCTTCTCAGAGCTCAGAATACCTAAGGGCCAGGAATCTAGGGTGGGTCAGGAAGTTTATGGCTGTCTGTTCTGCAAGGAGTCAAGGGAGCCTGCTGGGTCAGATGAGAGTCTGGGGCAAGGGATCAAAGCAAGCAAGGGCTAACGAACATTCAGGAAATCTGAGAGAGGAAGATAATGGCACCCGTCCTCAGACAGCAGTGGTGGGACGTGAGCTTTCATGTTTTCTTCCAGGAGGTTCTTAGGAACGTGGGAATGTGCCTTTTCCCAGCTTCAGGTTCATGGCTTGAAACAGGTCATGGCCAAAGTATTTATGCCATGAAAACTGGAGATGGCTATTGTTAGACTTTGGCATGAAGCTTAGAACAGACAACACCAGACCAAACAGTTCCAAAGGGAGAGGGGTTCTTCGGGAGATAGGGCAAAGAGCAAAGGTGGGGGGAGAGAGATAGAGGAAGATGCCAGAGAAAAGAGGAGAAGTAGAGGCCGGCCATGACCACGTGGAGAGAGGGGGAAAGGAAGGGGGAAAGGACGAGGGGACAGAGAGAAGCTAGAGGCAAGAGAGAGAGAGAGAGAGAGAGAGAGAGAGAGAGAGAGAG
>NW_021604782.1:3492057-3505723 GCF_004785775.1 Grammomys surdaster
GAGGAGGAGGAGGAGGAGGAGGAGGAGGAGGAGGAGGAGGAGGCAAGCAGCCCCTTTTATAGTGGGCAGGCCTACCTAGCTGTTGCCAGGTAACTGTGGGGAGGAGCATACCTGGGTGTTGCCAGATAACTGTGGAGGTGGAGTTTAGACAGAATACTAACAGCTATAAATCAGGGACCATTTGCTAAGTTGCCTGAGCATTGGCTGTTAAGTATTTACCAGCACATCTCTGGCAAAGTTGATTGTAAATCTAAGGCTAGGGAAGACTCTGTCCATCTTGAGAAGGGGATGGGGACGCATGTAGGGACTCAGGCTGACGCAAACTCATGGAAAGAAGCATGTTCCCTGGGCTAAAGACGGGCTCTGAAGATGGAACTTAAGATAAACTTACTACGCCCTAGGGACCGTCTGCTCATAGGAGAATTTACATAAGTATCTGTCTTTCAAACTCTAAGCCAGGGACCCATCACTCCATTTACTAAAAGGGGATGTGTTGATCATGTGCCAGGCTGGCAGCTAGACCACAGAGATGACAAGGAGTTCTCTTCCTGTCCCAGGGGAGTTCACTGGTTTTTATAGGAGTCCAGCAAGTTACAGCCTGAGGGACAAACAGACCTTGTTGCCATTGTAGTTAAATCCCTCAAGCTTAGGTTGGTTTTCATATTTTTAAAATACTTCTTAATTTCTTTGACATGTTCATACTTGTATACAGAGTTTTGTTTTGCTTTGTTTTGCTTTAGTTTGTGTGTGTGTGTGTGTGTTTTTAACCACACTCACCCCCATTCTGCTCTCTTACCCCTTCCCCACTCTTCAGGAAACCCTGTTCTTAACATGCTCCTCTCATACATTTCACACCTCTTTTAGTTTTTCAAATTTTCAAAGGATTTTAAAAGCATAAAGAAGAGGAGGAGGAAGAGGTGGAAGACGAGGAAGAGACCAAGGCAAATGACAGTCTATAACAGGCTGCAAATCATAAGCCATTTGGTATCTGGCCATACAAAGAAAGTTTACCAACTCTTTGTCTAGCAAACTAGACCTTATAAAGAAAGGGCTAGTTAGGCTTGGTGGCTCACACTGTTAAATCTAGCACCCTGAAGACAGAGGCAGACAGATCTATGTGAGTTTGAGTCCAGCCAACACTACAAAGCCTATATAGAGAGATCATATCCCAAACAAACAAAACAACACACATGCACACACACACACACACACACACACACACACACACCTTCCTCCCTTACAGTCATTCCAACTGACCATCAAAAGAGAAGTTTCAGTCCAGACTAAGTAAAATCTGGAAGTAGGTAAGAGTAGGTTAATATTTGCCAAGGAACAAGACTGCAAGTTTCTGTGTTAAAGTCACAATTAACAATTAGAAGTACATATTGATGAGGGTTGACTGGTGGGCCCGGATAAAACTGACCCCATGTAAGTCTGAGTTTGGACCAGGAACACAGAAGGGACATGGTGAAAGGACCCCTTCTGGAGTCAGTATGAAGGTAGAGGTCAATAAATAACAGGAGAAAGCACTTCTAGGATGCCCGCTCTGTACCACATGCTGCTCAAAGCACCATAGGATACACATGTTAACACATTTTGTCCTCAGCCTCAGGAGGATGATCCTGCTAGTATCCCCCCCTTAATGGATAAGGAAGAGAGATACAGAAGAGCAAAATTAATTGCTACAGTCACACAGAAGATCCAAAGTGCCAGGACTTCAGCAAATAACTAGACACCATGGTTCAGCTTCATAACCCTAGGATTATGAAAACGGATGAGGCTGGAGAGTGCCATGAGTGTAAGGCAGCATGGGCTACTTAGTGAGTTCCAGGCCAGCCTGAGCCAATCTCAGAATGTCAACAACAAAATCAAACAAACAGTCTGAGTTTAGGAACCATGTTCTTAATCACTACATTTTCAGATTCTGTGTGTATTTCTCTCTCTGCCTCTCTCTGTACCCCTCCCTCATTCCCACTCCTCCTCTCTATCAGGCTGTAGGGGAAGAGAAGGAAAACAGACAGCAAAAGAGGACAGGGAAGGGTGTGGTGAGGCTACCTCTGTGTCCAAAGGAAGGAGAGGTAAATCAGGTTCAGACCTCAGTCAGGCATGTGAGCAATGCTCCCCAAACAAGCATGTGAGTGCTACCTAACCAGGCATATGAGTGAGTGCTCCCTTAGCTAAGCATGTGAGGGAGTGAGTGCTCCCCTCAACCACAGGACAAATGTGTCTGAACTGCTTTTGCAACAAACTCTCTGGTAGATGCTACAGATCTGAAAATGAATCAGACCTGGTTCAGGGAGAAAACAGGCCATGCTAACAGGGTCTACATTAAGACCTACAGAGAGTTCTGTCTGGGAGAAGTGGAGAGACTAGCTCCACCCAGAAGGGGGCTGACCTGTTGAATTTGGAGCTCAGACTGCCTGGCATCACTGGGATGGATCACTCTCTGGATAGTAACAAAAAGAAATTGCTCAAAAGAAAGCCCAAGGGATCCTGGGAGAGCGGGCAAACCGTGCAAAAGACTTGGGGGAAGGGGATCCTAAATGGAATGCTAGCTTCTGGTAGCAAAGGCAATGGCCAGCAGCTGGAGAGCTCAGAGCTGCCTGCAGAAGGGAGGGCGAGCAAGCCGAAATAGAGCAGAGAACTTGTTTGCTGGGCCCTGGGTGTAGCCTTCTCCACCTCCAGGCTCTCCTGGGCCATGAGCATGGCCTTCCTTACCTCCAGGCTCTCTGCCTCATCTTTTTTTTTTTTTTTTTTTCTTTTCAAGACAGGGTTTCTCTGTGTAGCCCTGGCTGTCCTGGAACTTACTCTGTAGACCAGGCTGGCCTCGAACTCAGAAATCCACCAGCCTCTGCCACCCAAGTGCTGGGATTAAAGGCATGTGCCACCACTGCCCGGCTCTCTGCCTCATCTTATTCGCTCACTCTCTACCTGCTTGCGGAAAGTATAATTCACTGACCTGGGTTCCCCTGGTGCTGGGAAAGAGTTCTCCAGCGTTGAGCATTTTAGGCAAGGCTCCCCACCAAGCCACTACCTTCAGAGATGAGTTTATGCCTTCCTCTGAAATAACTGGTGGTGTTACACTCTTACTCTTCTCCCAGAAACCTTCCATCTACAGCTTTAGGTTGCTGGGGACCAGCTGACCTTGGTGATGACTTCACTATCCTCCCCACCACCCTCGGGAAGTGAACTGACTCACCCAGTGTCCTAAAAAGTTGATATTGGCTGTATGGTCAGTGTGTGAGGATAGATATAAGAGGCTAGAATCCAAGCATTTGAGTGTGTAATTGTTACTGTGGCTTTTTACCTTAAAGCCTGGATTTTAACTGAGAGCATTGAATACATACATGTGTATACGCAGATATGGAGATATACAGATATGCAGATATGCATATCATATACATATGCACATGCACATATATATATATCCCCTTTATGATTTAGTCACCTTAAGCTTGGGTGCCCCTCTCTAGTTCCCTATATCTTCCCATAAAACAAAGGACCTTTGTGTATGAAAAGGACCACCTGACACTAGGTCATAATCTCTGGGTCACCTTAGTGTCCCTTTTTAAAGTGACATTCTCACATGTCCTGCTGCTCCCACTTCCACAGCTCACAGAAAGCCTCTGTTCTCTCTTGGTATTGAGGAAGAGATGGTGTGAGCCAACTCAATCATCAAGAGCCACTCACACGTGGACACCGAGCATGCACCGAACAGCAGAACAAAGAAAGTAGGTGAAAGGGAGTGTTGTTTTGCTGAACGGATGTCAGAGGTTGGTTTACAACTCCACAGGGAAGACCAGAGCTCCACTAATGCTCATACTTGCTCTGTTGGGGAAGGGTGGTAGGGGAAGAGTTTCCTCACACAACTAAGAGCAGCTCAGGTGCCAACTTCCCTGCTGGTTTCCTCCAAAGACCTAGAGGCAAAGGGATTCTGGGTTTGGGTAGTTGTGACCATACTTGCTCTCCTCGGGAAAACCATTGTGATTTCATTCCCCCCCCTCCCAAAATGGAAAGGGTTCAGTGAAAAGAGCCCCTTCCTCCCTTAAAAAAAAAAAAGTTCCTTCAGATATCCCAGTGCAACTCTGGGCCCCACATACTTTTCCGGGAGGAGTCTTGTTATGTGTTCTTCAAAGTACAAAAAAAAACTAATTGTATGTCCCTCTTTCTCCCTGGTCATTAAATAAAGATACTAGAAAGCTAAACAAGTCTATTTTATCTGGAATTCTTCTCAACTAGGAATCACATTCCCTTGAATTGTTGTCGCTTTTTGAGGTGACTTTCTACCCATCCTCCAAGTAAACTGTCAGTGAAAGGCTGGAGAGATGACGCAGCTGGCACCCGTGTGAACACTGGATGTGGAGATGCACCTATAATACTACGACAGCTGGGGAGACAGAGATGGAAGGAAGCGAAAAACCAAAGGTGGAGAAGGCTAAGGAACAACCTAACTCTGCCCCCTACATGCATGTGCATGCATGTACACATGTACACAAAAGTTCACTCACACACACATACAAACATACAAATATCACAACTCCACCAACAAATCCTGAACTTAATCAGGTCTGAGAAAAGCACGGGTATTCCTGCCTGTACCTAAATAAGGATCAAAGAGGAAATGAGACACAGAGTCTCATTGACCGGAAGTATGGGCCACACTAACAACACCCATAACACCCAGGAACCTGTTAAAGGTGGAGCATCTCAGACCTATTCAATGAAAATCTACCGCCTAGCAGAGCCTGGAAGTAAGTCCTCACATAAGGACTCACTAGCTAAAACTCTAAGGAGCAAGGCCAGGAGGGTAATTGACAGCAGGATCTTGAAAGCAGTAGAGTCAGGGGGTGGGGAGGGGTGGGAGGGATCAGAGAGCACTCAAGACACAAAGACTGATGGTGCATTAATTAATGTGAGCCACGAGCTGTTTCTGGGAAGGAGAGATGGAAAATGACCTTGGGAAGCAGGTCAGGGAAAACTGACAGTGCTTCATCATCAGGATGGAGGTTGGCTCTGTGGTTTTCTGCTCTCACCACCTAGAGTCTTTGTCAGTTACTCACCTAATTTGTTCTGAGAGCTGAAACCAGTCCCTTCTCCTGGCCTGGCCTGGTAGTATCATGGACTTAAACTACCAACAGACAAGGACAACAGACCCAGAAATACAGAGCCCTGAGTTCCGTAAGGACTGCTCCAGTTGGGAATGAACAGGCACTGGAGACAACTGGCAACAGAATGGTTGTACACAGAGGACCCAGAGTTCCAAATGAAAAGTTGATGAAATGAAGAAAAAGTAAGAAGTCACCAGCAGAATCTCTTGTCCTAAGAGCAATACTGAATATCAGATATTAAGTATTCCGTTCTTCAGTTTCTTAAATCAAAAAGGAAAAGATCTTCACCAACCTTATAGGATGTGGAGAATCAATGGAAGTAATACAAAGCTCTAAGGCCAATGCCCCACCCTCCCCTGTTACTTCCCAGAAACAAACAATGGCCTGCCTTACATGTGAGAACTGGAGCCTCAGCTTGCTAAGTGTGGGTCTGGGGTGGGGCATCCAGCCTCCAATCTGGCCTCTAGTTATTCCCATGTCCTGATATTCTCTCTTGTGTCATTCCCTCCCACTGGCTTAGCTTGTGTGCTAATGGCTAAGGTGGTACGAAATCAGTCCTGAGATTGGATCCCAAGCAGCTCTGAGGGAAGCCAGCTGCCAAGGCATAAACTGCCCTGCCAAGGGGTTTGTACAGTGAGGACTCGAGATCACCATGAGCCAAGAGAGGGACTTTAGAAATAAGCTCAGTTGCCCAAGTCTAGCTCTGAAATTCCCCTCAGCCCTTGCCAACAGTTTCCCAGTAGTCTCCTGAGAGTCCCTGAGCCAGAGAAGTCCAGGTAAAGCTTTCCCAGACTCCAGGCCTATAGCAAATGCATGATAATAAACTCCTGTTTCTTGCTGCTTACTCTGGAGGTCATTTGTTGTGCAGCAGTAAATATTTAAATTACCTGGTTCAGTGAAATATACGCACTACTATGGGGAAGGGCCCAAGAACAACTACCCACGCATGTCTGGCACTATTCCAGAGATACAACAGACAGATCCAGAGTCAGAACAACAGCCATGGGCAGAGCTTAAGCCAAAGTGATGTTGCTTGGCACAGTCGGTCTCACCAGGGACCAGTGACTATATGCCTTGCTTTACATATTGTTTACAACACTGTTTGTTTTTTTTTTTCCAGACTGTGCCTTGCACTGAGAGATTCCAATTTACAAATATCCTTGGACTCCATTTTGAAGGTACATGATGACTGCATCCTAGGTAGACAAGTGAACAAGAACACACACAAGCACACAGATTGAACGATGACTTATTCCTGGGAGTGTGAAGGTGCCAATCTATGAATTTATTGTGTGAATTCAGACTGTTTGTGTACATAGGTGTATTAAAATCATACCAGGAAAACTAAGCCTGAGATCCCGTGGGACACATCAGATCAAGCAAAGGGTATCACTCATTAGCTGGACTCCACAAAGAGGTAGGCACATAGCATGACAATGGCCATGACTTCCAACCTGTCATCTGACCACCCGCTTTCTACACCAAGGCAAGAATTTCTGCCAATCCCAGGGGCTGCAGCTTGACCTAGCCCCTGTTGTTAATATGCTCCATTCCACTGTTGTCTGTCCATCTCATCTGGGCCTGTTTTGTATCCATCTGTCCCTTCCTTAGTCTGAAGCCAATACTGCGTCTTTGTGTCTGTAATTAGACTCATCTCTCCAATTTACCTCTCTATCCTGTGGCCTGACTCACGCAGTAACAATTTCTCTAGCCTAATCTGGGTTTCTTACCTTTCCAATACAAAACACTTGAATCCCTGTGCGTTTCTCAGATCTTCATTTCTTGGGTGTCTTTAAAATTCCTTGCCTCTTGAACCCTCTGTAACATATATATAGAGTATATACATATAGACATATAGAGAGTTTCATTTGCTATGGGGTGTACAATGTATGATCTGAGAGTTAATATTAGTATTTAAGACTGGAATAAAAGGAACCATTTGCCTGACAACTCACTGGTGCTTAAACCTCAGGACTTTGTGATCTCACTGTCAGTCAATTAATTCTGACATTTCAGAAAGATACTGCTGACATAACATATTCATGAGAGTATACCAACCTGGTATCACTCTTCTGGTTCTAGGAATGTGGCCCAAAGAACTCTCCAGTTCTCCAGAACTGTCCCAGCTCCAGGAAAAGTTACAACCCAACTGTGAAAGGTTGTAGAGTTGAGGCCTCAGAAAATAAATCAGCACTTCAGCTGCACAGCCCCAGATGCTCAGCCTCCTGGTGGTCCAGGCTTCTTACAGTGACTAATCTTCCCCATATATCCACTGAGATGGTTTGTATTTGCTTGACCTAGGGAGTGGCACTATTAGGAGGTGTGTCTTTGTTGGAGTAGGTGTGCCACTGTGGGTGTGGGCTTTAAGAGACCCTAGTCCTAGATGCCTGATAGCCAGTATTCTCCTAGCATCCCTCAGATGAAGATGTAGAACTCTCTCTCAGCTCCTCCTGTACCATGCCTGCCTAGATGCTGCCATGTTCCTGCCTTGATGATAATAGGCTGAATCTCTGAACCTGTAAGCCAGCCCCAATTAAATGTTGTCCTTATAAGAGTTGCCTTGGTCATGGTATCTGTTCATAGCAGTAAAGCCCTAACCAAGACATGCACCCATCCACTGCATGCAAAGAAAGATGTTGCCCAGATGCTGATGCCCCCATAGACTCCTGTGTTTGAATGTTTGGTCCATTGGGAATGGTACTTTTAGAGGTGTGACCATGTTGGAGGAAGTGTGTCACAGTGAGGGTGGGCTTTGAGATCTCCTTTGCTCAAGCTATGTCCAGTGATACAGTCTTCTGTTGTCTTCAGGTCAAGATGAAGAACTCTTGGCTTCTCCAACACAAATTCTGCCTACACATTGTCATGTTTTCCACCATGATGATAATGGACTAGACCTCTGTAAGTCAATCCCAACTAAATATTGCCTTGGTCATGGTGCCTCTTCACAGCAATAAAATTTTAAGACACCCAGTGTCAAAATAAAAACTAGAATCATGGCACACACATTACTGGGGCTGGTTTCCTTTCGTGGCAAGAGGTCCAGGAACATTATCTCTGCTTAGTCTCTTTGTTCCCTGGAGAAATAATTTGGAGATTGCATGATGATGATGATGATGATGATGATGATGATGATGATGGCTGCCTGTGGTGGTGGTGATGATGGTGGTGATGGTGGTGATGGTGGTGATGGTGATGATGATGATGATGTCCCTTGAGCATGTAAACTCATAGGGACAGAAAGAATGATGGATTACAGAGTCTTGTTGTGGTGGGAGGAGGGAACGAGGAGTTTGACAAGCACAGAGTTCCAATGTGAGAAAATAGAAAGTTCTGGAAAGAAATGTTGATAATGGTGATGGTGCACCAAAACCATGTAAAGCTACCTAAGGCCACAGAACTGTGTCCTTTAATGGTTATGATGGTTTGTGTTTTGTATATTTTACTGCAATCAAAACTAACAAAAGTTACTGTCACCAAGAGCATGTGAGGTGCCAGGCAGTATGTTATGGCAGGGCATGTCAGTTGTAATCTTCCTAACAGCACTGTGAGATTGACATGATGAGTACCAGTGTCCGTCACAGGCAGCAGAGGTCCAGGAGTCATCACATGCTAATGGAGAAGGAAGAGAGAGGCCTGTCTGTCTCTAATAGTCCTCAGATATGCGTTCTCCCATCCCTTCAGCATCCTTGCTAATAATCCTGGGATTTGGTCTGTGTGACAAAAGCAGCAGAAGAGAAGAGAATATGATGACATACTTCTGGGGAAGCAACACTTACACATTCCCTTAGAAAGGACCCAGGGCTCTCTGTGTAGGGGCTGACGTCCACAAATGCTTATTCTTTGCTGTTTAACATGGTTACCAAAGGCAGAAGATTCTCAGTGGAGCACAGGGTGACTGACCTGAGACTAACTGGGTATACCAGTCGGGGGTTAGTCAGAGAAGCAGGGTTTGATGACTGGTAGAGAAGAAAGGACCTATTACAGCATTTAGACCTTGTGCTGAATAATAGATAGCTCCCATACTGTGTTTCCCTAGCATGGATCATTAGTTTTGAAACTTTACCAGGAAACTTCTATTCCATATGCAAACGCTAGGAGGTCTCTCTGGGAATCCCTGCTTTGGCATTTCCCTCATCTGCCTGCATCTGTAAGAGAACCTAGTACATCCTGGATCATTCATATCTATCTTGTCTTTAGATGCTGTCCACTCCTTCAGGCCAGCTCTATCTCACCTCTGTATGTCTCTCCTGCCTTGACACTTGTCAGATATTAGATGAAACTGCTCTCGATGTATCATCTTAGACATGTGCACAAATATAAGGACAAACGGAAACTTCATGCTGGAGAGATAGCTCAGATCATAAACTACTTGCCTCAGACGCATATGGACCTGAGTTCAATCCCAAGAATCCATGTTAAAAAAACAAAAAATCTGAGTATCATGGCACATAATTATAATCCCAGAGCTGGGAAGCTCAGTGGTGGGTCAAAGAAGCAGCTTGGCCTACTTAGTGAACTCCAAGCTAACAGGAGACCTTGTCTCAAAATGTAAGGTGAGAATTACCTGAGTAATAACAGCCAAGGCTGGGGATGTCTTCTGGACACCCCACCACCACCACACACACACACACACACACACACACACACAAAGGCAATGAGTTCTTAGCAAATGTTTGCTAAATAAATGAATTTAGAACACGCTTAACATCAACAAATTCCAGTTGAGGATTTGAAGAGAGTTCTCCAGGTTGTCCTGTAGCCTCGAGCTTCTTATCGCACGCCTTAGCCACCCCTGAATTCTTCCATTTGGGAGTGCGGTGATTGATCGCCACCAGATCAAGCTCAAGCTGCATAGCACCTGCACCACAGTCCGGTGTCGGAGACTGTCCGTGTCTGTGTGCTGATGAGGAGTGAGGCAGTAGGTCAAATGCTCAGTCTCCTGCACTGCTTTTATGGTCTCCGGGGCTGGCAGTGTCTCCGCATGGCTGACAAATGGCGGGCTCTGACAGGGAGGAGATGAAGTTCCAGGCTAGAAAGAGTGCAGGATGGCTCTGATGCAGCTGCAGCACTCTTGGCTCAGTCCCAGCATCGTGGGGTAGCAAAGAGCCGCAGAGGTCGTGGTTTTCAACTATCTGTCACTCAGAACGTGGAATTAGCAAAGCAACTTCTCAAACGTCTGGCTGTGTGCCACTCAAGGAGAGCTTTAAATATAAAGAGCAAGCAAGAAAGAAAGGAAGCAGCTGGTTATGGCCCCTGTCGCTCTGGGTAGTCGCACCTGCCAAACAGCTGTGGATTCTCTATCTGACCTCTGTACAAGGTCTGCAGTGGAGAGTGAGGACTGGCAGGCTCTACGAGCCAACTATACACAGAGCAGCATTTGATCTGATTGAGAGGCCTGAGTTGGTAAGAAACATGGTTCAGAACCTTCCAGAAGGGCACAGGTCAAGAGGCATTTCACCCAGGAAGACACGTTTACTGGGTCTCAGCCTGGCACTTACTGGGTTCTGATCCATCTTTCCTGCTGCTTAGGCCGAACTTCCTTCTGCCCCCTTACCATAGTACCTGATGACCCAGTTCCTGGAGGTCCACACTCAGCCCTGTCTCTCAGGCCTACCTACCTGAAACAGAGAAGATAAAAAAAGGAGAGCTAGCCGCTTTGTACAGCCTGACTCACTTCAACCTCAAGCCAACCTGCGGTTAGGTAAGGGTTAATGATGAAAAACCAGCAACTCAGAGAAATGGGCCGTCTGCCCCAAGGCATAACCCTGCTAAAGCCTAATAGAGGAACCAAAACCCAGGTATGACACATTCTGCAATAACACGTATCATGCACCTGTGCTGCCTTCCTGCCTTCCTCTGACTTATTTGCATATCTTGAGTCCCTAATATTATTTCTGGCTCCCTCCTCAACCCAAATATCTCTGCAGGTCATAAGTGGGTTTTGAGTTCTCTCTTCCTAGTCTTTCTGACAACCACCTGGCCTTCCATCTTTTTCCTTCCTTCCTTCCTTCCACTAGGTTTCCATCGTAATTAGTCTCTCACCTGAACAAGCTATCATAGGAACAGATACCCAACAGATCAGCCTATAATACAGTCACTGTAACAGAAATATCTTTATTGTCTTCTCATCTGATGCTAGATTTTCCTTTGTTAGGGGGTACATTAATGAGGTTTCTATTGCAGTAATAAACACTTTGACAAAAAAAATCACCGTGGAAAGGCTTTATTTCTAAGCTTACAGTTTATAGGCCATCTTGGAGGGAAGTCAAGGCAGGAATGCAAGCAGGAACTGAAATAGAAAGCAGGGAAGAATGCTTCTTACTGGATTGCCCCCCAACTTTTGCTTGCTTTGATTTCTTATACATTTCAGGGCTATCTGCCTAGGGATGTTCACAGTGTTCTAGCCCCTTCCATATCATATATTTTTTTAAAAAAATGTTCTACATGCTTACCTACAGGCTAATCTGAAGGGGTATTTTTTTTCAATTAGGGTACCCTCTTCTGAGGTGTTCTTAGTTGGTGTCAAGTTGTCATAAAGCTACCCAACACAGGGAAAAATTTCTTAGAAACTCTCATTGGTACAGAAATAAAAGTCCTAACAGTTACAAGTGTAGACAGTTTTCAGGGCACATTCTGTCTCTCTCTGTCTCTGTCTCTGTCTCTGTCTCTGTCTCTGTCTCTCTCTCTCTGTCTCTCTGTCTGTCTCCCTCTCTCTCTCTCTCTCCATATGTATATATATGCACATATATATACATATGCAGAGATAGAGTTTGTTTGGGGTTGAAGATGGCTATTATTAACAGAAGTGTACATCAATTGATGATGGATAAACAAAATTGGAATCTAAATACACATCATATTTGAGAATATTATTCACTGATAAAAATAGAATGAAATACTGTTATGTTCTATAAGTTGAAGAAACCTTGAAACCACAATAGGAAATAAAATAAGATGATTACAAAAGGCCACATAATGAATGATTCCATTTAAATGGAACATCCTGAATAATCAAATATAGGATCAGAGAGTAAAATAATGGATGCCAGAGACTGAAGCAGTGAGAAAGGGGAGTGGTTGCTACTGGCTACAGAGGGTCCTCTTGAAGTAAAACAACTTGGAATTAAATAGCAATGATAATGGCACAACGTTGTGAACACATTGTGATGGTTTGAGTAAAAATGGCCTCCATAGGCTCATATATTTAAATGCTTGGTCATTGGAAAGTGGCACTACTTGGGAGGGATTAGGAGGTGTGGCCTTATTGGAGAAAGTATTTCACTGGCAGGTAGGCTTTGAGGTTTCAGAAACCCAAACCAGACCCAGGTTCTGTCTTCCTGCTGCCTGTAGATCTCGATGTAGAGTTCTCAGCTACCTCTCCAGCACCATGTCTTCCTGCAAGCCTCCATGCTTCTTGCCACGAAAGTAATGGACTAAATCTGTGAAACTGTAAGCCAGCCCCAATCAAATGCTTTCCTTTGTAAGAGTTGCCATGGTCATGGTGTCTCTTCACACTAATAGAACAATGACTAAGACACACACTAAAACCACCAGTTGTATACTTCACAAGAACAATTTTTACAATGTATATATCTTAATAAACTTGCTCTTTTGTAACATTTTGAAATGTTTATTTATGAAAGAACAGAGAAAGAAGCAGAAAGAATTTGCCCTGGAATGTAGGCTACTGTAAGCCTCCGCTAACCACGAGCTCCCTAGCAAGGTCTGTGCATCTGATTGCATCACATCTGACTGAAATGGACCAGCCTTATATGCCCACCCACCTCAGTCACCAGAGGAAGGCTTCCACTGGAAAGATAAAACTCAGGTGATTTAACAGCAGGAATCTAACAGCAGGAATCACTCTGCTGAGCACCCACATAGGGGCATCAAGCACTTCTTAGAAGGGGGTATAGGCCAGTAGGGAAAATGTGACAATTGTTGCAGAACAAAGGGAAGTTGAGAGAAATAATACCAATTATCAGAGGAGCCAGGAGGATGCCACAGGAAGCAGGATCCCATCCAGAACTTCTCCCCAAATAAGATGCAGAGTGTAGATTGTTGTGTTTTATAAAAAAGAAAAGAAAGAACCAGGATATGTTTGGTAGAGGCACAGTATGGTGAGATTGAAGGGAGATGCGTCTGCAGGCCTGTGCTGAGGCATCCCTTCTTCCTGAGGGACCAGCCATAAGGACAGATATAGTATGGAATAGAGTTTAGTTAGGGCATGGGGAATGAGTTGAGGGGATAAAAACAGAGAAAGGGAGAGATAGGGTGAGGAGTAGAGGAGTAGAGGCCAGCTATGAACATGTGGAGAGAGAGGGGAGGGGAATGGAGAGAGAAGGGACAGAGAGGGAATAGGGAAAGAGGGAAAGAGAGCAAGAAAATGAGGAGGAGTCAAATAGCCCCTTTTATACTGAGTCAGGCATATCTGGCTGTCTCCAGGTAACTGTGGGGTAGAGCCTAGAAGAGATGTTAACATAGAGATCCTGGTAGCAGCAACTGCTGCTGCTTCTTCTTCTTCTTCTTCTTCTTCTTCTTCTTCTTCTTCTTCTTCT
>NW_021604782.1:3505733-3529855 GCF_004785775.1 Grammomys surdaster
TCTTCTTCTTCTTCTTCTTCTTCTTCTTCTTCTTCTTCTTCTTCTTCCTCCTCCTCCTCCTCCTCCTCCTCCTCCTCCTCCTCCTCCTCCTTCCTTTCCTTCTCTTCCTCCTTCCCCTCCTCCTCTTTCTTCTTTCTTTCTCCTTCTTTCTTTCTTTCTTTCTTTTTTTTCAACTAAGCAATCCTATTCTAAGATTTCATGTTTTTTTTTTCCTCTTTGGCTCTTGTTTCTCCTGAAACATTTAAACTACAAAGTAAATTTAGGTCTAATGGAAATGGAAACTCTCTCTTTCCTTCTCCTTATGAAGATATTAACATTAAAGTATAATCTGTAAATTTATTTTTATTATTTTTAATTGTGTTTGGGGAGGGTTGAAGGAGTCCCAGGAGACTTGAGCCAGCTGACATGGGTACTGGAGAATCCAACGCATCTGGAAGAACAGTATAGCACTCTAAGTCACCGAACCATCTCTCCAACCCCAAAGGTGTGATTTATGAATGAAGTCAATACTCCTATTGCCTATCCAATATGTGCATGAAAAACGAATGTTCAACATCCTTAGTAATCAAAGAAATAGAAATCAAAACCGCACTGAGACTCCATCTCACCCCAGTCAGTACGTTATCAAGAAAACAAATGACATCTCATGCCAAATGTGGGGACAGAGGAACACATCACACAGCTGTGGGGAAGATAAACTGCTGTAGCCACTATGGAAGCCAGTGTGGAGGATCCTCAAAACACTCAAAGTAAAACTACCATATGACCCAGCTTACTACTCTTGTGTGTATCCCAAAAGAAGCAAAGTGAACACATTGCAGAGAAGCCTGCTTGTCTGTGTTTACTGCAGCACTGCTCACAATAGCCAGGCTATGGAGTCACCCTAGGTGCCATCAACAGATAATAGATACAGAGCACATGGTATGTAGACACGAAAGAGAACATGCAAAAACAAAATCAGGCCATTTGCAGGAAAATCAATGGACTCGAAGATAGTAGGTTAAGCTGAAGAAGCCAGGTTAAGAAAGAATAGACATTACACATTTTCTCTTATATGTAGAGTCTATATTTAAAAAAAAAAAAGTAGAACTATTGGGAGGTAGAAAGGTATGGTTTGGGACAGGGAATGTTCTCAAATGGCTTACTTGAACTAGTTGTGTGGTGTTTTCATTTGGAGTAAATTAAAATAAAGTAATTTTTATTAAAAAAAGAAAAGAGAAGACTGGACAGTGGTGGCACATGCCTTTAATCCCAACACTCAGAGGAAGAGGTAGGGAGATCTATGAGTTTGAGGCCAGCCTGGTCTACAGAATGAGTTCCATGACAGCCAGGGCTAAACAATGAAACCCTGTCTCAAATAAAAAAGATAGAACAAAACAAAACAGTACCACAAAAGGGAAAAAGTGTGGGTCAAAAGGTAGCTCCGCAGTTAAGAATATGTATGTGCTTGCAGATAAACCAAGTTCAGGTTGGTTCCCAATATCGATATCAGGCAGTTGACAAAGGTCTATAACTCCAGCTCCAGGAGATCTGATACCTTCTTCTGGCCTCTGTGGTTAACTTTACTCACATGAAAATGTCCACACACAGACATTCAGATACTCAGACACATGCACACGCACACACATGTGTGTAATTAAAAATAAAATAAATCTAAAAATAGGAAAAGAAAAATATCTTAAAAGACTTATTTGGTAAACAAGAAGAATTGTGAGGGAGAATAAAAGGTACCATCATCAAACCCAGCCTGATGCAGAATCAGGGCTTCATCTACTAGCTTATTACAAAGAACTGGATCTGGACACTGCAAGTAGACTGTACCCACTGAAGGTAATTGCAAGAAGAAAGCCGGTAAGGAAACTGCAAACCCAGACGTCCAATGTACTACCCTTGCAAAAGTGCCGTTTTCCATGCATCATCTCTGGTAACTCTCTTAACAACTCCTTGAAACAGGGAGATGCAGTTCTTATCGTGTTCATGGTACACATGAGGCAACCAAGATACAGAGCTTAAGAGATTGGCTTAAGGTGCCATAGCAACTGGGAAACTGACTGAGCATGCTCCAGAGATAGTGACTTCCATTGCAATACTCTTTCCATGCTTACATTAAGCTAAACACCAGCCTCCGTTACCTCCCAAACACTCAGTGTCCAGAGTGGTAACCAACTACAGGTGACAAGAAAGGCATCAGCTCAGAAATCTAAATGCTTACTTCAGGAGGTCACAGTCATCTGAGGATAGACTTTTTAGAGGAAGTATTTCGTTAATGAACAGGGCTTTCAGCCAACAACCAGAATGAAGAAAACTACCTCAAGTACACCCAAGAAACGTAAGAACCTGTGTTCATGTGGCCTTGATAAAGTGCACTCACACTACTCCAGAGAGTTAGCAGTAACCTTTATATTTTTTAACTCTACTTGTGATTCCAAGAGAAGTTTTGGATGTCAACAAGATAGAGGGCTGATTATCAAGGGACCTTCATATTATAAAGGACCTTCATACAACAGAGTATGGCATTCAGCTCAGGAGTTCCTCTTCTTGACAATAACTTTTTAAGCCACTACCACATTGAGACATCAAGGGAACTCATGAGCAGTAGACATTGTTATAGAACTGGACTGTGGCATTATCTCCGGTTTGTGCATATTATTGATATGGCTGGTACAATTTTCCGTGATAAGTCAAGGCTCCTCAGATAGAAAAACAATATGTTTGAAAAACTGTGATTAAACCAAGTTTATAGGATTTCTTAGTCTAAGACATCCCAAGAAGGGAATGGCTTGCTCAGCAATGTGAAGAATGGCAAGTAAGACTGTCTATAAATAGAGTTGGTATTGCTCATGCCTGCAGAGAGAAGTTGATCACGCTGAACGGCTAGTCCAGGTATGACAAACACATGCAGGCTTATCTTGATTTCTCCCTCTTTCCTCTAGAGCAGGAGTGACTAAGCACTGCATTGTTTGCAACTGATTCCACATATAGCTTCATAATCTTTAAAATACACACACCTCAATCCAACAAATCACTACTAATACATTATTAGTTTTAAAACAAAACAAGCTGGCATAAAACAATATGGGTGAATGGATAGCCTAAAGAAGAAACAAATGAAGGGCGTTCAGACCAGAAAGATTTCCTACCTATCTTCTAGAAGAGGAATTAGGGCTAACCACCAGATCCTATTTGTCACTGTATCCTCAGCACTTGATAAATGACAGACTCTTTTTGCCAATGAGTTAGTGCCCTCATCACATAGTCGTAATGGTTTTCCATAGTCTTGTGTTTGGGTGTATGATATTATGAAAAATAAATGTAGTTGTTCTCTATGATAGGCTTAGTTTCTGTATTTCTCATTTTTCATCGAGCTTTGTAACAATTCTAATAATGAACCTATACGGAGAATCCAACTTTAATGACCTTGGCTCGAATCTCAACTTTACACTCATTTGTCCTAAGGAAATGACTTCACCTCTCCAAGCTCTGGTATCTACTAGAAGAATTCTTAGGACTGGGCCAGTGTTTGAACTTTAATATCATCCCCAAATTCCTATGCTAAAATTCCTCAGTAGTGTGGTGGTACCGGGAGGTAGGCTGTTTGGAAAATGACTTGATAATGAGAACAGCGCCCTGAGGGATAGACTAATATCCTCACTAAACAAGACAGGGTCATTATTCGCTGTGTTTAGACACTGTAAGTACTATCATCTTTGAAGTCACCGACTGGAGATCAGCCCTATCATAGAGTAAGTATCATGCAAACCTCAAAAGTTAAACAGTGAAGCTCATGAACATGAGCAGACAGACCACAAAATAGACGAGAATCTCTGAAAGAGACCTCAAGATCCAATAATGCTGTGTATTGTGTGCACATAAGAGATGATTAGTTTAGCAGAAAAATAAGCTATGAGAATTCGAAAGCTAGAGACAAAAACATTGAAAGCAACCAGAGAGACGTTGAGTGACTTGCCAAGTTTGAACAGCTAGTGAATCACAGAGCTGGCATTTGAATGCAGATACCCTGATTCTAAAGTCTCTCGTCTCTATGTAACATTATGTTTTTAAAACACACCAAGTGCACACCAGAAAGTACAGCCTGCTGCCACCTTTTCAGAGAAAGACAAAAGTGTCTTTGCTCACATATCCATACAGAACTTCTAGAAAGACACATAAGAAAATAGACGATCAATTTTGGAGAACATGGGACAGGCAAAATAGTGGGAGTTATGTGCATTTTTGTGAATAACATATTATGTACGTGTGTGTGTGTGTGTGTGTGTGTGTGTGTGTGTGTGTATCTTTACTTATTGGGGGATGGTTTTGTATGCTGTGTATTCAGATGCTGATTTCTGTGCCCAAATATCTGATTGCAGTCCAGATGTTGACTTAGTCAAGCGTCTCCAGTCTCAATGTTATATAAAATGTTTTGCCTCACCTCTGATTGGTTAATAAAGTGCTGAGCAGGGAAGAGCTGGACAGAAGAAGAGAATAGGGCAGGACTTCCAATCCCAATCAGAGGGTTCTAAGAGAGAAGGACTACAAGGAAGATAAGAAGGTGCGGAGAGACTACGTCAATGACCAGGAGAATTCTCTCTGTGAGAGAGCAGCCATTGAGGACACACGTGGACCAGAGCGAGCCAGAACAAGATCATATGTCAAGGGACGGGGCATGTGGCTGGGAGTAGGCAGGCAGCCTAGTCGGATTAGAATAGTGCAGAACCTGCCCAGCTTAGCGCTTGCAGCTTGTTAATAAAAATACCAGGTCTCTGTGTCATTTATTTGGAAGCTGAAATGGGCTAGAATGGGTGTTGAAATATCCTGTCAAATAATGCTCTAAAACATTAGTTTTACAACAACTGGACCCAAAAATGAAATAAATGCAAATACAGAAAGCAAATGCCCTTTCTAGGCAAGCATTCCCTGGCTACCCTGAGCAGACCTATCTTCTTTGGTGGATCCATGTTAGCCATACCTACATTTTTTTGTTGTTGTTGTTCATACATTGTGCAGTGTAATCTGTGAGCTCTCCAAAGGCAAGGCTCTGTTTCTTCTGTTCTCGTCCACCCAGCATATCACACAGAGCCTGGCATGTGGCAAGTGTCCAGTACATGGAAAATAGCAGGGGTGTGGGGGGGGAAGTGAGGTCACCCAGCCAAGTGTATGGCCTCAGCACTCTGGAAAGAGGAATTGACTGGAACTCCCATATAACCCTGGGAGTAGAAAGAGGAAGTGAGGAGGAAGAAAATACAGTTAGTTGCAGAAAAGATCCACCTGACCCAGTGAGGACAAAGGGTTGAAAAGGGCTCTGTGGGCCAGTGTTGATCAGGAGAAAATGTGAAAGGCAAGCAGCTAGCTGAAGAAATAGCAAAAGTCGAACACAAAGCTAAGACCTCAAAAGACAGGGCTCAGCACTGCAGATTCAGGTCTAGAATCCCGTGACAAAGAGAGTAGAAGGCATAGGAAGGACCTGCACTGGAAAACACTGCTTGCTATGAGCCATTCCCATGTTTGATATGTGGCTTTCTGTTCTTTGGTACTCTTTGTATGCATTCATACACAGACTATAGACAGATCTACACTAGGTTCAGGTTATATTTTCCCCAGAAAAATTAATTCCAGATTCTCTGAGCAGTGAGTCTGACCCAGTAGCCAGATCATCCCCACCTGCAGCAAGGCTAGGACTCTGTGTGAGTGGCTGTGCATGCCCTTATTGTGAATCATGAGATTATATTCCCCGTTTATTTGTGTTCATCACCAAAGCTGCACAATAGACTATATTTTAAAGGTTAACACTACCCTAGGTAAATATGAAGCAAAACAAGTCAGGGGTTTGCTTCAAAATATCTTAAAGGAAAGAAGTTTTGGCTTGCATTAATGAATCAGATGGGCTCTGTACTGTTCGTTTTTAAAGCTAGGTGTGGAGTGCACACAGCGGGTTTATCATCTTCTCTGCATTTTTTTTGCACATACTTAAAATTTGCTATAATAAAATGTTAATAAAAACAGCATGTTCTGTTTTAAGTGCTGACCTAGAATTTTAGGTAGCCAAGGATCAGATCTTAATGGGCTTACATTTATCTATGAAGAGGGGTTTTTTTTAGCATTTTCCCATCATCAACTTGATAAGATGAATTATTCTGGGGCACCATAACCTCTTTTTAATTGGTCTCTCTGAATAATAAGATTACTGCCTATCTATCCTTTCATATTCCTTCCTGGATTTTTCACATGAGTGACTATTTTCTTGATAACTGGGAAGCTCAACAATTTTATTATCAGTAAATAAGTATTATTAACAAATATTTATTATCCATATAGACTCATGGGTTTTTCATCTATAAAATAGAGTGATCTTATTTTGTTAATGTTAAAAATTATTTGAAATTTTACAGATGGCAGGAAGGTATTTATTTCTGTCCCCTAATGAATAACAAGATAAAGGGTAAAACTTGGAAGTTTGAAAGGTCTGAGGATAGTCATACAGAATGGAATGTACTTCGAGTTAAAGAGGCTTCTTCCTAAGAGACGGCCCAGCTGAAAAAAAAAAAATGTTAGAAACCTGAATAGATGCAAGGGCGCGTTTGCAGAGGGAATGTTTATGCCATTACCTCAGCTCTGAATGTCACTAGCAAATACTGCAAAGTAATGAAGGAGGCCATTAAAGTAGGAATGGAAAAACATCCTCCAATGTTTCAGGAGGCACTCTGACATCTTAATTATATTCTGCCACCTAGTGACTAAGGAAGATTAACATACTTGCTTAGCCAGGCTTCAAGTGAACACAGGGTAGTCCTGCACCCCTTAGTTTCAAGAGTCTTGACCTGTCCCATGGAAGATGGCGGTTGGAGAGAGGTGAGAGTGATTCTGGGCAGTCTGTCATCTGCCCAGTACTCCTACTACAACTATAAAGGAACCTACAAACATGACTGAAGCCACAAAACTCTCTATTGCTCCCAGACAAAGGAGATGGAAGTTCTCTCTCCATGGAAGCACAGCTCCCCAGCCCAGAGCTAGCTACCTCAAGCTCTTTATTAAGGGCTGTCAGGTACAGCAAACTGAACTAATTTCCATCGGGTATTTTTAATTCCAAAGTTCCACGATCAGGATAAGGTAAATGTAGTGACTGCTTCCAGTAAGATGGGCCAAAGTTTATTTGCAAGTCCTTGAGATCTCACAAGTCTGGACATGAGAACTGGTATGAATCTTTCCCACCCCCCCACTCCCATGCCCCATGAAAAATAAAGCAGTGGATGCTTTGAAGTCATATCCTCTGGCATACCACAATGTCTCTTTCAGTGAATGCTGACCCCTTTGACGATGAGGCCCATAATTCATTGCAATGGTTTGTAGTTAGAAAGGAAGGAGCTATGGCCAGAAGTGGAAGCTTGGCCCTCTTTCTAGCCTTGACCTCAGCATTTCTAGGCAAGAACCATAGAATCATGTGATCCTTCCAAAGCTCTCCAGGTTCTCCTCTGTCATTGGTCAGCCTCCTTGGCGCATTTGTTAATGGACAGACACTGTGTTACAGCTGTGGTGTTTAATAAGGCTCGCCATTCTATGCAGGAACTGCGGGCGGGATCTCACAACCTGCATATAAAGCACCAGCATCATCGAGAGGGCTGTGATACTGACCCTGAATACCAATAGCAGCCTTTGGGAGCTTTTTGAACATAAGATGAAGGAGTATGGCACCAGAATAAAGCTTTGGTTGAGAAAGTGGCTAAGACAGACTGAGCTGTTATTCCAAATATGCAAACTATCACCCTGCTTTGAAAATAAAGTTTTATTGAAATACAGATATATGTCCCTTCCTTTAAGAATTAAGATATGTTCCACTATATGATGATTCTCACAGGGGCCAAGTGGTCTACCAAGTTTAAACTACTAATTCTCCTTCCCTGTGCAGAAAGCATGTCAACCCAGAATCTGAATGAATTTTTCAGGGGAGAATTTCTTTCAGTCTTCCAAAATCATCTATTTTTCCAGTTGGCTTCTGAAAAGAATTAGGGATTTTACTTGACACTGATATAAGGAATCATTTTCTGAGTTAGCTGGTAACTGGTACCCAAAAACAGACAGATAAGAGGAGAGAAGAGGAGGGCAGGGCAGACCTGGGGAGCAGGCTGGCCATGTTCATATTTGCCAACTTCTTTGTTATAATTCAAAATCAGCTTCAACACTAAGGACATTTGTGGCTAGATAATTATTGCTATGGCGACGGGGGATCTGTCCCCAGGATTGCAGGGATAGTAAGTGATATGCCTGGCTCCACTAGATGTCAGCAGCAACCCCAAAATCGTGACAAAATATATCCCTAATGATTACCAAATGTCCTCCAAGGAGGACAAATGTCCTTCATTAGGAATGCAAAAGCAAGCCTTTAATGCCAGCACTCAACAGGCAGGAGCAGGTGGATCTCTCTGAGTTCAAGACCAGTCGCTAGTCAACATAGTGAGTTCCAGGATAGCTGGGGCTACATAGTATGACCCTGTCTCAAAGCAACAAGAACAAAAATCACATCGTGTTTAAGTGTACCCTCAATGACCAATTTCAAGCTACCATCTCAACAACACTGAACATGGCTACATATAGGGAAAAGGTTATTGCTCAAACCAGGAAGAACCATCTCCAGCATACTGCTGTGTGAGAACGGTCTTGCATGGCGGTAATGATATTGTCCCATTTTAAAGACTGAACTAACTGTGTGTCGCTGGGTCCTATGCAACCCTCTAAACTATGGTTGGTAGGTAACATCCAAAGCACAAGTTAACTGTAACTTTTATGGTTATTGAAAACATTCAAGGGCTTAGAGATGGATTGGTGGGTAAAATGATTGCTAGACAAGTGTGAGGACCTCTGTTCAGAGTTCCAGTACCTATGTAAAGCTGGGCACAACAGCTAATCCTAATCTCAGGGCTCCTACAGCATCATGGGAGGTGGAGAAATAAAAATCTCAGCAAGCTGCAGGGCCAGCTAGCCTTGTATACACATCAGAAAACAAGAGACTGTCTCAAACCAGGTAGACAATGAGAACTGAGAGGCAGGATTGTCCTCTGACCCCCATATGTATCCTGTAGCCCACATGTGCCTGCACCATACACACACACACACACACACACACACACGCACACTCATACGCACACACACACAATTCAATAGCATATTGGTGAAACGTGCTTTCTGTGTATTTGACAAGATGAGTTAGTCCTTAAAGCTGACCGGTTGTAGCAGTTGTATGGATTTAGATTCCATTTAATGTGTCGATTGTGCTTTGTGGTGTATTTAAATCAGTTGAATTTGGGGTATGTCTGTCACAGACATCATGGCGTTAGCCTTAGAATAATTTGCATTAAGAGCAATGACCATGGTTAATTACTCAGAACCAATTACCAAGGCCATTCTCAGGCCACGACATTAAAGACACTTCTTCAGCACCCAGGAGGACACTTACCCTCTTGTTCCAGGAGGTAAGTCATCTATTTTTATCTCCAGTTTCGGATCATTAGGATACAAGACTATTTCTATCAACCTTGAGTTCATGAGGGGTATTAAAATGCAGGTTTTGTAGAAACATCAATAATGGAGTGTCTATATTGAGTTCGTGCTACTTGAAGTCACAGGCCAATGGAAGACCAATAAAAGCTACAGTTATATTCTGCTTCTGACATTTCTGCACAAGATAATTCTGCACAGTGATCAATGGTGTTAACACTTCTGGGATTTCCTTTCCTCTTACTGGTTGTGACATTCTGGTCTCCATGGATAATGAGACCAAAGATAGTCGGATTCAGAATCATGAGAATTTTACCAATGATGAAACAGTGTTGTATGTGTTTATAGTCCCAGATACTAATGAGGTGGAAGTTGGGGCCTCATTTGAATGAGGTTAAAAAAGAAAAAAAAAAACTTTGTGATGTCCTCTGGCATTGTGTGAATACAAGTAACCTCTAAAATTCAGCTCTGAATCTGGGGACACACACACACACATTTGTACATTTGAGCTACACCTCCAGGCCAAATCCACTCATTTTCAAGTATTTCCTTTGACTATTTCACTGTGTTGTGGGATATTGGCATCTTATAAAATGTTTTCTAATACCTACTCAACAATCAACAAGCACTGCAAGAGTATTCACGTTCACAGAGAGAAGTGTCCCCAACATCCTGGCATCAAGACACACTTAAATATGCAGTAGCTGAGGGCACCTTGAATGTTAGAGCGTGTGATTGCATAGCCAAGGGCATGGGCGAAATAGCCACCACCAAAATAAGAAAGAAAGAAATATATAAACAGATAAAACAGGTCCTCTCACACAATGAGCAACAATCAATAAAGTGAATATTTAAATTTGTATGTTATATTTCAGGATGGAATAAAGACTATCAGTGTTTTAGTCACTTTTCTGTCGCTATAATAAAGTATGCTGAGAAAAGCAAAGTGGAGGAAGGATTTATTTTAGCTTATAGTTCCAGCAGGACAAAGTCCATCATGATGAGGAAGGTCTGGCAACAGTTAGACAAATCGTGGTAGGAGGACGGGAAACTGGCCTATCATACTTTTATCAACTTATAGGAAGAGGGAAAAAGAACAAGAAGTGAAGCAGGGCTCTAACTACTTCCACCCAGCTTCCAGTGACATACTTCCCCAGCAAGGCTCCACCTTCTAAAGGTTCCATAACCTCCTAAAACAGTGCCACTGCCCAAGGACTGAGTCTTCAAAACTACAGGAGCCTATGGGAGACATTTCTCATCCAAACCACCATGCATAAGCTTGAGTTACACAGACCATATTAGTACCAGAGGTAGATAGAGTACAAGGAGACCTTATATGGTGATTTTACATGCAACAAATAGAATATAAAAGTTGTAAATGAACTTTAAATCAGCATATCATGGCAAATCTATGTCCTTTAATCTAGATGAATACAAGTCACATTAAATTTTTTGGAGATCTTACCTGTGTAGCTCACCTCCCACAAATCATGTAGAAAGTATAACTAAATCCTATTTATTCTACAAGTAAAATTCTGGCCTAAAAATCAGTACAAGCAGTTCCTTCATCTTCTTCTTCTTCCTTCTTCTTCCTTCTTCTTCCTCCTCCTCCTTCTTCTTCTTCTTCTTCTTCTTCTTCTTCTTCCTCCTCCTCCTCCTCCTCCTCCTCCTCCTCCTCCTCCTTCTTCTTCTTCTTCCTCTCCCCCTTCTTCTTCTTCCTCTTCCTCCTCCTCTTCCTTCTTCTCCTTCTTCTTTTTCTTCTCCTTCTCCTTCTTCTCCTCTTTTTCTTCCTCCTCTTCCTCCTCCTCTTTCTCTTCCTCCTTCTTTTTCTCTTCCTCCTTCTTTTCTTCTTTCCTTCCTTCTCCTCCTTCTTTTGTACATTTTTCTGTTCTTTTTGTAGTCTCACAGTGTAGCTCTGGTTGTACTGGAACTTACTATGTAGACCAGGCTGGCCTCAAACTCACAGAGATCCCTCTACCTCTGCATCCAGACTGCTGAGATTGAAGGCATTTGTCACTACACCTAGCTAGGTAGTTTTCTTAAGACTAAGACTAGCACAAAGATGGAAGAAAAATCTAGAAAACTCCCATAAATAATTGTTACTTTGAGCAGTGGACGTTTTTCTTTATAAAAATCAAGTGGCTCATAGTTAAAATGTACCTAAATTGGATTGTGCCTAAGGAATTAGTAAATAAAGAAAGTTTGAAATGGATCAAAGGTCATTAACAATAGTGGATTTTAACAATCAATGAAGGAAGAGATCTTACAAGGGCTTTAAAATGAGTTTTGAAGAAGTAATTTACTAGACTGTGTCAATAAGACACTATAGGGTCTACAGAATTGGAGGTAGTTGGAGAAAATGATTCTTCTAGAAAGCAATTGAATCTTCACTTTCACGTTTCCTATAATTATGTTTATTATAGAGTCTCAAGTCCAAAGGCAAAGGCTCTCACAATTTACAGTACTCGACTTTCCTAGGTGGTTATATCAATTGAGATAAGCTAGGCTTATGCAATCAAGATGAGCAGGACTTAACAAATGTTTATTTCTCACCCATCTGATAAAAGCAGGCTGGCAGGGGTCCCATCCAGACTCCATCCAGAAGCAGCATGTGCTCTTTCCACTTGCATTCTGTTTGTCAAACTAAATGGCATGGCTTGACTGGCATGAGGGAGGAAGAAAGTGGAAGGAAAATTAGAATGGAGGGAAGCAGCTATGACGCCCACCATGGTGACAACCAAGACATAAAGACTCTAAGCAATGACACTATGGATCTCCTACCCATGGTTCTTAACTCACAAGGTAGATGGAATCTGACCATGCTGATCATACTATCTTTGCCTTTCCTCCTGCATGAACAGTATGTCCAACACCTAGTTGGCTCTTACCGTTTTGCCCCATTGGCTGACATCACTTTTTAAATCTTACAGATACAGGGCATTAGTAATTACTATTTTGAAGTCCCGTAAGCCTTTTTGCAATTGCAGCTCCTTCCTGCCATATCAGCTATGGAGGATTCCTCAGTTTTCTAAAGCAGAGTCCATTGAGTTTTGAGCTCATAAAAATCGCATAAACCTCACCACTACTGCACCTAAAGTTCTGTCCTGCCATCAGAAAACGCATGTGTCAGTTAGAGGTCCCAGAGGATTCAACACAGAGTGGGAGGTTTCTCTTCTTAGTGTACCAAATGAGAGAAACTGAACTCCACCCCGTTGGGGGTGAGAACACTGGGACAGAATTCAGAAGGAGTGGAGGCAGAATAAGACTCAAGGATAGACTGGACTTGGGAAATTAAATATAGTTAGCATCATTGTCTTTTGTCACATCTCCCTCCTTATGTTCCTCTCCACTGGTTTGGGGTTTGCCAGCATGGCTTTCTCAAGACAGTTTCCCCCAGAAGAGAACAGAAAAGAGTATGGGACCCTAGGGAGCCCTAGGCTTATAACTGGAGGGGAACTGAGGATCATCCTTAGCTCTACTTAGAAAAATCCCAAGGAAGCCAGTGACTTGGTGATACTGCAAGGCATGTGCTTATTAATTCATTAACTTATTAATTTATTGCTTGCTTTCCTTCTGCAGTGATGGGGATCACAGCCATGGCCTCATTCATGTTAAGTACATGATCTAGCACTGAGCTACATCCCCAGCACCTCAGCTTATGATTTTAAAGAATTCCCCTGGTTACCTGCCTGGAGAATAGATTAGACAAAAGCAAAAGTGGAAACATTCCTTGTCCGAGCTTCCCAGATCCTTGATGAATCCTCTCTTCCATTGCCTTTTGTAAGGCAGAAACATTACAGGTATCTGGAGAGTCTAAGAACAAGAAGGCCTTTGTGTTCAGTGCTGTTGCTATCAGAAAACATGTCTTGGGTACTTCATAGGCTACATGCTTTGGGACAGAAATCCTAGTAGAGTTATTCCTTTGAGGCTGGAAATCTAGTAGAAACTGCTCATACTGATCTTGGTTATTGCTTTTTTCCATGTGTAAAACCATGTCATCTTATCATAGGCTTGCTATTGTTGGAGAACCTTGCTATTAAGGTCGCAGTCTCCCATTACTGGAAGGCTCTCCAAGCTTCGTGCAAAATGGAGGACTTCCTTTCTCAGCCGTGCTTCCCTTTCTCTGACTGATTTGTCTGGAGAGTGTCCCTGAGCACAGGTGCTTAGGGATTCTCAATACTCTATGTTTCATTCCAGACCACTGGCAATACAATACACATGTATGAAGATATTTATTGTAAAGAATTCACATAATATATTTCATTCAATGAGTTCTCAAAACTCTAACATGTAAGTAACCCTTCACCATTAAACAATATGCCTGCATTATGCAATTTTTGCTGAAGTAATAAAATATCAAGACCAAAAACAACTTATCAGAGAAAGAATTTATTGGGGCTTTCAATTTTAGAGGGATAAGAGTCTATCATGGCACTGAGGCATGACAGCAAGCATCAGTGCTCACATCTTTGGGTTTTGGTTTTTTTTTTTTTTTACATTGGTGTTCTGCCTCCAGTATGTTTGTGTGAGGGTGTCAGATCCCTTGGAACTGAAGTTACAGATAGTTGTGAGCTGCTATATGGCTGCTGGGATCTGAACCCGGTTCTTTGGAAGAGAAGCCAGTGCTCTTAACTGCTAAGCCATCTCTCCAGCCCCGAGTGCTCACGTCTTGAATTTTAATCACAAACCAAAAGGAGCAAACTAGATAAAGGCAAGGGTTTTAACTCTCGAAACCTAACCTTAATGACATACCTTTCCCAGCAAGGTCACATCTCCTAACAGTGCCACCAGCCGAGGACCAAGTATTCAAATAACTGAGCCTATGGGGGAGATTCTCATTAAAATCACAACATCTTAATTTTCATTTCAATATTTTATTGATTATGTTTTTATATTGCTGTGATAAAATACCATAATCAAGGTGGTTTATAAAAGAAACCATTTAATTGGGTTCATGGTTCCAGAGGGTTAGTGTCTTTGACGGTAAAGAGGCAGAAGAGCCTCCATCTCTAAGAAGCAGATAGCACAGTGGGAATGACATGTGGCTTTTGAAACCTCAAAGCCCACCTCCAGTGACCTCCTCCAACAAGGCCACACCTCCTAGTTATTTCCAATCAGTTTCACCAACTGAGGACCAAGTATTCAAACTTAGGAACCATTCTAATGCAAACCACCACAAGTATGTATAGATCTGCCTCATTATCCTTAAAGACAAAGGGATATTTGTAAAGTAGATGGTTTACAGTAAAATTTATATCCAATTTCATAACCTAAAACCTTCTGAAAACTCTGAGGAAATTAGCAGCTTATGTATTTGGCAGTAAAACCTGACCTGAAACTTTCAAAAATCTTCATTCATACCACTTAGTGAATATTGCTAATTTTCAAAAAAATTATAATATGTTTCATTAAGTTTACTTTTTTATTTTAGATTCAACTAATTGTATTGTATAATTTACAGTCAAAAATCCTAACTGTGAAACATATCTTACCCACAAGAGTTTGGGGGTTTAACAAAATCTTTTAATTTCTTAAGAAAACTTCATGAAATATCTAAAATTTTATTAATAATTAAATTTCAAGTATTTATCCATACCAAATATTGTTCTAGTATTTTCTATAACTAATCAATGCAATCTTTCCAATAATTCTAATGGACTACTATTAGGATTACCATTTTATACATTTGAAAAACTATGGCACCAAAGACTGTGGTTTCCACAGTCAAGAATGAATAAGCCAGAAATGAATTTGGCCAGCTAGACATTTATGCTATATTTGCCTTTTTGCATCTGAGAATACTATACTCAGTATCACATTAGCTCTTAAGCCAGTCACTTGACATTGTTTTTAAAAGTAAAACCTTACAAACAGAGCTGAGCAGAAGCACGCACCTTCCATGCCAGCATTTGGAAGGAGGAGGCAGAAGGCTAAGGGATTCAAAGGCAGACTTAGCTACACAGTGACTTCGAGCCAAGCGTGGGTTACATGAGATCCCATCTCTAAAGACCAAAAATAAGGTAACAAACAAATCTCGCCACTCAAGATTCATCCGGTGTTGTCCTTGATCACTCTCCACTCTACTTATGGAAACCGCATCTCTTGCTGAACCTGGAGCTTGTCCGTTTGGTTCATCTAACTACCCAGCATGCTCTGGGGATTTCTGCCTCAGCTCCTGAACTCTGATACTTCAGGCAGCCTGTTTCGCCACGCCCACCCAACAGTTGTGAAGGTGCTGTGGATCTGAAGTCTGGCTCTGCCTTGAACAGCAAGCCTTTATTCTCAAAGTCATCTCCTTAGCACTAAAATAAATATCACAAGATATTCAAAAAGCTAAAATCTTCTTGAGAATTTTTTTAAGTCTTGCTTTGCCTTCCTTGGATGGGTGTTGTCTTCATTGGGCTTTCTATTATTGTGACAAAACACTGTAACCAAAAGGGACTTGGGAGGAGGAAAGAGTAGTTTATTTTGTTCAGGCTCCCACAGAACAGTTCATCATTGAAGGAAGTCGGGGCAGTAACCTGGAAACACAGACGAAAGCAAAGACCATGGAAGAATGTTGTTTATTGGCTTGCTCAGCCTCCTGCTTTTTCACACACCCCAAGACCGTGTGTTCAGGGGTGACACCATCCACAATGGGCTGGGCCTCGCCATACTAATAAATGCCCCACAGGCTATTCTTACGTGCCAGGTTGATTTTTTAAAAAAAAAGTTTTAAAACAAACAAACAAACAAACAAAAAGCTAGCCAGCACAAGTATCAGTATCTACCCCTTAAATCAACTAGTGAACCCACAGGGTCGGAGAAAAACCAAGATTAACAAAAACAGTGTTTCTATCTTTGTGGCCAATAAGTGGGATTTACTAATAAAAGAAAGAAAATTTGGACAATGTTGAACAAACCATCTACCAATCCAAAGTCATTGCTCATAGCAAAAGCCAGAAGTGCTGCAAGAACACAGAAGAAGAAAGTATGGCCCAGGCTCTTTCGTATAGGTTCTATCCCATACTATCCAGATGGACAACTTTCCATCTGTCACCTAAATTCGTGTGTGTGTGTGTGTGTGTGTGTGTGTGTGTGTGTGATATGTATGCAAGGGTATGCACATGTGGGTATGCATATGGAAGCCAGAGGTTGGCGTAAGCCTTAACGTTATTTTTTGAGACAATTTCTCTCACTGAAACTGGAACTTGCCAATTTGGCTAGACTGGCTAGTCACCAAGGCCCAGGAATCAGCTAGATTCCCACTTCTTAGCCCCAGGATTGTAGACACATACGGATGCTAAGATCTGAACTCGGGTCCTCATCCTTGGCAGCAATGATGTGACCTGCTGAGCCTTTTCCCCACCCTCTAACTGTTATTTTTAAAATCAAGAGCAAGGTTAAAATTTAGAGAATTTAACAGTCTATACAAAGCTATTCTAGAAGAATGAAGGATTAAATTGCCTTTACACCTCTCCCCCCCCCACACACACACACATTTCCTCTCCTTGAGCCAAAACCAGGCAGAACAATACAACAGAGCTTTGTTTAAATGCTTAATTGGCCCATACAAGTTAGTAAAAGGCTGTGACCTGGTCTCTGGACAATCTCAATAGTTTTCATCAAACCGAAGGATGTGGTTTTTCTAATAAGCCCAGTTTATGATTTCTAGTAAGTATGAGAAGATGCAAAATTGAAATCAGGGAAGACTGAGTGGAAGACACTTAAAAACCACCCTGTGCCACAACAAGAAAAGGCAGCTGTACTGTGAGCTGAAGCCATCTAACAAACTGTGAGGCAGCTGCTGGTAAAAGACATGGCTTCTTGTCATGGGGTTCAACTACACATTCTCTGGAAATTAACATTCTCATTGTAAAAAGGATATGTGTGTTTATGCTTGTATGTATGTGCATTCATGTGTGTGTGGTATGTATGTGTCTGTTGTGTGTATGTCTGTATAGTGTGTGTGTGTGTGTGGTGTGTGTATGTGGGGTGTGTGTGTCTGTTTGGTATATGTGTGGTGTGTAGTATGTGTATATATGTGTGATATGTGTCTATGTGACATATGTGTATTGTGTGTATGTATGTGTGTGTGGTGTCTGTGTGGTGTGGAGGGTGTTTGTGTGGGTGGGTGTGTATGTATGGTGTGTGGGGATGTGTGATATATTTGTGGATATATATATATATATATATATATATATATATGCTGTGTGTGGTATATGGGGGGGTGTATATGATGTGCCTGTGTGGTATGGAAGGATGTATGTATGGGTGGGTATGGATGTGTGGTATGTGTACATGTGCAGTGTGTGTGTGTGTATGTGTGTGGTTTGTGTATTTGTACAGTGTGAGTGTATGTTTAATGTGTGTGTGTAATTGTGGTATGTGTATATGAAATAAGTGTGTATTGTGCGGTATTGTATAGTGTGGTGTGTGTGTGTGTGTGTATGTGTGTGTGTGTATTACAGAAGAGTTCAGAAATCTAAAATGGAGTTTTCACCTTCTAGCTTCAGTGTATATGCAATTTCATTTCAAATTAGTTTTCTTAATAGTTCCTTTATGTTAAGTATATTGATATTTTGAAATTATCTGTGTAAAGTGATATTGCCTCTGAGTTATAATATTTGAGGATAATAAAAGTGGCATTGCAAGGACATTATACATATGGGAAAATTGGAACTTCTGAGCTGGACCTTCAGGGTGGGGAAGAAGGCAAATGGCTGCCCTACATCAAAAATAAAAGGAAAATTAAGCAAATCCACTAAAATTGACCATTTTATAACACTAAAAGAACCCAAGTTAAGCAGATAGACAATAACACAAGAAGCAGCTGTTCACTTAAAAAGAAAAGGAAAGAAAAGAGGAGGAGGGGTAGGGGAGGAGAAAGAAGAAGAGGATTGGGGAGAGGAGGAGAAGAAGAGGAAGGGAGAAAAGAGACAAGATCAAGCAGGAGTGCTGAGCTTATGACCTTCTGGCCAGCTCCATTCCCATCCTACCCACCTTGTTTCACTGGCCTCCTCCAGAGACTGTAAACAAACAAACAAACAGCCAGAGGTGCCATCACCAAAGAAAGCAGCAGAGTAGCTACACACATAAGGGTTTTGAAGGTGATAGAGTAAGCCCAGCACGTGCCCTTGATTGTTCATGGAGAAGGCTGGAGGGCCTACCAGACAGTGAGAGTCTAAGAGACGCTTGTAAATTCACGGGGCTCTTGAAAAATGAACACACAGCTTTGGCAGCAGAGGCCAAAAGCTTTACTGGCTTAAAATATTTGAAAATTAATTTTGTCCAAGTCATTGGCTGAAAGTACTAAAGTACACAGGCAGTGAGGAGATCACCAGGGACCCAGACTGTTTAGAGTTTTTAAAACAGACAGAAGTGGGTATATACTGCAGGGGAGACAGTTCATAGTTTTGTTGTTGTTTCGGTTTTTGGTGTTTGTTTGTTTGTTTGTTTGTTTGTTTTTTGAGACAGGGTTTCTTTATGTAACCCTAGCTGTCCTGGAACTCATTCTGTAGATCAGACTGGCTTTGAACTCAGAGATCCATCTGCCTCTGCCTCCCGGAGTGCTGGGATTAAAGGTATGTTCTATTGCTGACCAGAGACAGCTCATAGCTTAAGTCCTATCCATGAATCAAAAAATCCCTAACACTCAGTGTGTGTGTGGGGGGGGTCCCATTTACAGTGTACTGTCTGCAAAACACTTACTAGTTAGCATGCCCAATCTTCAGTGAAACAATGGGCAAAGCAGAGAGAATGTGCTCCATGGACAGGAAAAAAAAGCAAATAGAAACTGTAAGTCAGAAACTGACTTACAGCGGACCCAACTTCAGGAGATAAAGCAGTCAAAGCAGCTATTCTAACTATGGTCAAAGTGCTAAAGGAAAATGTTTGAATGTTAATCGTGAGTAAGCAGATGGGCTTGCCGCTCAAGGTCCCTCAGAACAGTTTAGAATTTCCTCTGTGTGGGCTTCATTTCTGCCTCTGTCAAAGTGAGAGGCTCCGTTAGAACACTGTGTTATATGTGGCATTCTTTGTCTTTATTCCATCCAAGGTTTACTGAGAATATTGGATCTGTAAAATGACTTTCTTTCCAGAAGCAGATTTGGAGGGTTTGGGGCTATTGTCTTCCCATTTCTCCACCCCTGTATCTAGCAGAGGATTGAAAGAGGATACATTAAGATGCATATGTTCCTAGTACATAAAAAGATTTCTTACAAGGAGTTGCCCCCATCATTGTAGGCCTGGTCAGGGAACGGCTGCAATTGATAGGGTAGCCTGCCAGGAAAGGCAGGCTAGAGATAACAGGTAGGAGCCGGTGATGTAGTCCATGTGGCTACTTCCTCAGAGAAGTCTGAACTCATTCTGAAGTCTTTTCTGCTAAATGGTTAAGGCTATTACAGATTTTCCAAAACGATATCCCTTTCTTGGAAGCACCTGACTGTATGTGCCAATTACATTTATAAAATGCCTTCACAGCTACACAGCTACACAGCCCATCTAAGGGACCTTGTAGAATGCCTAAGGCATTGGTCTAGTCTAAATCTAGAGTTTGGAGATGAGTGGACACAAGGACAAGTTTTCTTGTGAGGACTTCTCATAAACTAGAAGGATATTTAGATGTCAAAGATTAAAGGAGACAGGATGGGGAGTAAGAAATGTTTGATGTCGCCAATGTACAAGGCATCCCCCACCACCTTTGCACACAGCCTGCCCATAGTCACTGAGAGCTGGATTCTCACTGCCAGCCCCGTCCACCCCGCCAACAGGCCTATCTTGTGACGGAGTAGGGAGAACATGCACACAGAGCCTCCTTGCTCAGCCCCTTTTTCCAAGATCACCAATCAGATCATTCTTCTCTTGCAAAGAGTGAAAGGAGAAAACAGAGATGTTCACACCAGGAATTTTCCCTTTACTGTAGAAACATGGAGAGTAAGGAGTAGTTTAGTCTTGTCTCCTAGTTAGCTTGAAAAAGTGAAGAGGCTGTGACGTGTACGATCTTTTACATCTATCACTGCCAAGCAGAATGCTGAACATATAGCATTGTGCCAATATGCATTACTTTGGTTGCATTAATAAGACCTCCCCAAAGAGTCAGAACCATCAGGAGATAGAAAGATAAGAATAGATGTTACAGATGGTCAAGTAAATACCTAGATAGATAAATAGATGGATGGATGGATGGGTGGATGGGTGGGTGAATAGAAAATTAGATATATGAGTAAATGGATGGGTGGATAGATAGATAGATAGATAGATAGATAGATAGATGGATGGATGGATGGATGGATGGATGGATGGATGGATGGATAGATAGATAGATCGATGGATGGATGGATGGATGGATGGATGGATGGATGGATGGGTGGATGGATGGATGGATGGATGGATGGATGGATGGATGGATGGATGGATAGATGGATGGATGGGTGGATGGGTGGATGGATGGATAGATGGATGGATGGATAGATAGATAGATAGATAGATAGATAGATAGATAGATAGATAGATAGATAGAGGAGTCATATACTTAGAAGCTGCAAAGCCCTGAGAGCTTCAGTTAGCTTGTTAGGGACCCAGAAGTGCCCATGTTTCATTCAGGACTAAGTCTAAAGAGCTTCGTGGGATCAAGGAGAGCCAATAACAAAGGTCCAGTCCAAAAGGCAGCGAGCCTAATATCCAGGAAGAACCTGTTGTTTAAGTACAAAGGAAAGAAAAGACCTGAGTCCCAGATCAAAAAGCCAACCAGAAGTTCCCTTATTGACTTTTTGTTCTAGTGAGGTATTTAATTGATTGGGTGAGGCCCACCTACATTAAGAGAATACAATCCCTTTTACTTAATATACCAATCCAGTGGTAATCTCATCTAGAAACACACCTTACACACATACATCCAGGATAGCATTTGACCAAATGCATAGCCATTGTCCTAGTTGCATCTCTGTTGCTATGAGAAAATATCCTAACAAAAAACAACTTAGGGGAAAAAGGGTTTTATTTTAGTTTGTAATTCCACTGGGGGTAAGTCCAGGTAGGAACTTCAATCAAGTAGCCACATCACACCCACAGTCAAAAACAGAGAGAAATGAATGCATGCATGATCGCTTGCTTGCCTATGCCCAGCTTTCTATTTCCCATTCTTATACAGTTCAGCACACTCCCCTTCCTAGGGAATGGTGACACCCATTATAGGCTGGATTTTCCTACATCAACTACCTTAATTAAGTCACCTTCTCCCAGAAATGTACACAAGCCAACCCAATGTAAACAGCATCATTGAGACACTCTTCCCAGGTTATTTTAGGTTGTGTCAAGTTGACAGTTAACATTAAATCTTTAGAAGAGCCACCTATGGCTGGTTGACTTGATATATAAAATTATCATTCTAGACTTCTGTGTGTGTGTGTGTGTGTGTGTGTGTGTGTGTGTGTGTGTGTGTGTATAACACACATGATTGTGTTATATAATTACTGTGCTCATTGGTTTTCATTCTTATGACAAATATTTGAGAAAACTGGTTTCAGAGAGGATCATTTGGGGCCTGAAATGAGGATGAAAATTGAACATGGTAGACGGACAGAAAGAAGACAAAGAAGGACACATTCTTCAAAGGCACACCTTTTACAACCTACTTTCTTGAACCTGGCTACACATGCTAGTTTAACCATTTCCTAATAGTGTCATTGAATTGCGAATCTATCCATGGATTAATCCATTGACTTAGTCAGCACCCTCAGGCTCAGTGATTGGATCCATCCTCTGGTAACCAAGCCTTTAACACATGGGTTTGGGCAGGATACTTCATATCTAAACCATAGCAATGACTAGATGCAATTTTAATATATTTTAATTATAGCTAACATGTAAATAATGCTTCACAGAGAAAAAGATATTATCTGATTCAGTTTTCTCCACAACAAATATTGTGATATGACTAAATACAATTTTAATATATTTCACTTATGCCTAATATTTGAGCCATGCCCTACAGTATATAAAACAGTCGCATGAATAGTATCTTACTTGGCTTTTACAATAAAAATATCATGAGTAAGAAATATGAGGGTCAGAGGAGATAACTCACTCAAAGTCACTCAGCTAATATGCAGAATTGAGCCCCACATTCATGTGACCTGACTCTTATTAACAATCACATCTGCACTATGACAAGCCAACTTCACTCTTCTATTTGTTTGTTAATCATTTTGACCCCCCCCCCAAAAAAAGACATTTTACATGAAGGCTCAGGCTGCAACTGTATCCCCAGCTGTCGAAATGTCTCTACCAGGTTTGGCAACAACTGTCTCTGTCTGACATCTCACTGGGTTCCTGTCAGAGACCCACCTTGGGGAATGACAAGTTTAATGAAGAAAAATCCAAGCTTCTACCTGAACTCCTAGCTTCAAAAACGCAGCTGACATCTGACAGGCTTGGAGGCTCTCGCTGCAGGGAGTAAGTGACCCCAGCCTCTCGACCCATAGACTATGTGCTTGGCAGCTTTCACTGTGATTGCCTGGCAAAGTTTTTGCCCTCTCTGGTTCTTACTCTTTAGTCTCAATGCTAATTTAGATGCAGCTCAAGCAAATATTGTTTCTTATGCTCCAGACACTAGGGATATATAAAAAGATGAGTAACACACCACTCTTGCCTTGGGGGACACTCAAATTCCTACGGAAGAGTGAGAAACTTCACACTGCTGCTATTTCTATGGAGACAATATCCACCACCAAGGCAAATGGGCCCCGTTTGAACAGAGAGACTCTAATGAGAGTGCATATACACAAAAATTACATAGCATGTTCCCTTTGGCAGGAACCACGAATTGAAATGTTACAAGAATCTCTAAATAGCAAAGGGAACTTTAAGAGCGGAGGAAGGGGGGGCTGGAGAGAAGGCTCAGTGGTTAAGAGCACTGACTGTACTTCCAGAGGTCCTGAGTTCAAATCTCAGCAACCACATGGTGGCTCACAATCATCTGTAATGATAACTGATGCCCAAGGGATACTTTAGATTTGTGTTTGAGAACTACCTTCAAGAGTTGGTTCTCTCCTTCTTAAGGATTGAACTTGGGTTGTCAGGCTTGGGGGCAGGAACCTTGCATTCTGAAGCATTTCTCCAGGCCCAGAACACTGATGTTGAAGAGCGAGACAAGGGATTAAAAACAGGAAACTGGGCCTTGGAAGACAACTTTGCTGGTAAAGTGATTGTCACTCGAGAATGAAGATGTGAATTCCATCCCCAGAATCCCCAAAGTTGGATGCTATGACACAAATGGAATCCTAGCTCTGGGACAGGAAGACAGAAGGACCCCAGAGGCTTGCTTGCCAGCCATTCAGGCCAGTCAGTCAGCTCTGGCACCAATGAGAGACCCTGTCTCAAACAATGTGGTGGAGAGTGATTGAGGAAGACACCTGATGTCTACCTCTGGCCTCATACATACACAGACACACACATCAAAATTTTAGAAAAAAAGAAAGCAGCAAATGACCATACAAGAGATCAGTGGACAGGAGAGAATAGCCGCTGTCAGGAAGAGAACAACACAAGACTACAGAAGATGAGAACTACGTGGGACTTCTAGACACCCTGAGACTAGAAAGCCATTCTCTCTCTCTCTCTCTCTCTCTCTCTCTCTCTCTCTCTCTCTCTCT
>NW_021604782.1:3529865-3584736 GCF_004785775.1 Grammomys surdaster
TCTCTCTCTCTCTCTCTCTCTCTCTCTCTCTCTCTCTCTCTCTCTCTCTCTCTCTCTCCATCTTTTTTATTTATATTTTTATTAATTTTGAGATTATCATTTAATTACAATGCTTCTCCCTTCTGTTTATCTTCTCCCCATATACCTCTGCACTCTCCTACAAACTCAAAGGCCCTTAGATTTCAAGAGAAAGAAAGAAATAGGGAGAAGTAGATGAAATAAGACTTTGCAAAATGTTAGTCACTGAGGCCCCAACACGGATACATGGGCATTGATTATAACGTCAGTTCTCTCTGTGTGTATGTTTGATGATATTTCCAAATTAAAATATGACATTCTGAAAACAAATTAACGCATAAAAACAATAAAATAAGCTCTTATCCACTTTGAAGAACAGAGTTTCGGTTAAATATTGAGTCTCAAGCTGGACATACAAAGAGAAAGCAGCTAGTACTGTCATGTTTTGTGCTTTGATCGTGATGTGGAAGGGAGGAACTGACCCAGGACTTGTATCATTCGTTCAGAGTCACTTCAGTCAGGGTAGTTCCTCAGGTGTTCAATACAGGAAGTACTCACAGTGCAGGAACAGATAATAGTCTGGTGTGGGATGCTGAAGAATTCCTGGTAGAGACAGTGGGATGCTACTGCCCTTTCTGAAGTGCTCTTAGGGAAATGCAGCACCAAGTATCTACTGTCTCTGGATGTGTGGATCAACTGAAGGTAGCTGTTCTTAACTGAGGACTCTACTTCCAACTGGCTTCCAACCATACTTGACTTGACTTTGGTCAGTCTCAGAGATGATCCTTCCAAGGTCCCCAGTGAAGAGGCATCAGGGAAAACTCCCCTAGAGATAGCAGAGGCACACAGAGACATGTCATGCTTCTTAGGACCCTGGCTTGCACCAGCATACAGACAATACACATGCATTAGAATGGAAAGTAAGTTATAGAGTCAAGTCTAAGAGCAAATTGCAATACTCTCTGCTCTTTCCTGAGTATTGGCAAGGGTATATTCAGCCAGAACACTTGGATACCAGGAAGAGCAAAGACATGGGGACAATTCAATCTAAAGAATATCCCCAATTCAAGGGGGGAAAGGTGCTTAGCAGGATTCAAAATTTCAAGCTTTGTGGCCCTTGAGGGAAGCTCTGAGCTTCTTTCTGAAAAATACTGATGATGTCCCACAGAGAAGATACCAAGGTACAGTCACCAAATACAGATACTGTTGTGGATTCCAGGAAGTGCATACTGACAGGAGCCTGATACAGCTGTCTCCTTAGAGGTCTGCCAGAGCCTGACATATACAGAGGTGGATGCTCACAGCTAACAATTGATCTGATCACGGGGTCCCCAATGGAGGAGTTAGAGAGAAGACTGAAGAAGCTGAAGGGCTTGCAGCCCCATGGGGAAAGCGACAATACCACCCAACCAGAGCTCCCAGGGTCTAAAACACCAGCCTGGGAACACACATGGAGAAACCCATGGCTCCAGCTGTATATGTCGTGGAAGATGGCCTTGTCAGGCATTAGTGGGAAAGGAGGTCCTTGGTCCCATGAAGGCTGGATACCCCAGTGTGGGGGAATTCAAGGGCAGGGAGGTAGGAGTAGGTGGATGGGTGGGGACACACCCTCGTAGAAGTAGGAGGATGGGTTTGGGAGGGAATGGAGAAAGGGGATAACATCTGAAATGTAAGTAAACAAAATATCCAATTGAAAAAAAAAAACAGATAATGGAACTGGCTATTGCAGTCAAGCATTTGAGACTTTTAGTCAACAATTTAATATTACTCATATTACTGGGATTCCTTATAATCCTCAAGGACAAGGAGGATTGTGGAATGGGCTCATGGAACTTTAAAACAATATCCTCATAAAATGAAAAAGGGGGGAGGTATATCCCTATACACCACAAATTTATTTAAATCATGTTCTTTTTATTTTAAATTTTTTAAAAAATTTGAATGCCAAGGAACTGTCTGCTGAGTGTCTATGGCATCCTACAACTAGGCATACTTATACCTAGGTGAAAAGGAAGGTTCCACTTACTGGCATATGGCATGATCCTAATCAGGTATTTAATATGGGGAAGAGGGTATGTTTGTGTTTTCTCTGCAGGATGCTGAAGGAACATGGTGGCTGTCAGAGTGGTGAGAGATGCTGATGCTGGGACAAAGGATGATGCTGACCTGTGAGCTTGCTGAGTGAGTGTCCTGACAATGGTGACTGGGAAGCTGTATCGGACATATGTCCCTGACCCACCTTTGCTTGCCTATATCCCAGATGGGACAAGCTGCCTTGCCTCAAGTTTTTAGACCTTATGAGACAGAGAATCAAAAAGAGAAGTTATAATGACTCTTGTGACCAGTTATTCAGACTCAATCATAGACTGGTCTAGAAATCAATACAATATTGGAAATAATAGCCTCCATTTGTAAGGCTGGTTCTGGACATTTTTCTGAGATATATTTGGAAATTAGCTGCAGTTCTCTATGGTGTTATGTTAGCAAGAGATAAAATTGGAACAGGATCTGGATTTCAAACAAGTGTTAGTGCATGTGTTAAGGCTCTTTTAATTGTCATGTTAAAATTTTGTTTCTTCTACAGTATTTAATGTAAGTTGTATTGATTGTACACTTTCTAAATGTATTAGTGTGTTGAAACCTGGTATGTCTGTTACAGGGGTCTATCAACCAGTTTTTGTTTTATTGACCTGAGTATTACAGGACCTTGGTATTCTGAAAAAAAAGCTTGCAAGTACTGGAAGAAGTTAGTCAGGCTTTAAGCAGAAGCAAGAGGGTAGTGGACGTGATTATTGCTGGCATAACAGCTTTAATTACATTAATTGCTAGCACCATTGCTCTGGAATTGCTGTGACACAAGAAGTTTAGACAGCTACTTTTCTTAGTCATTTATCAAAAAATGTTACTAATGTGTTGAGTATACAAGAGGATTTAGATAGGTGTTTGGAACAACGGATTGATGCTCTTTATCCTATTCAAATTATTGGAAGGTGGTTCAGAGTTTAAGAGTAAGGAGTCATCTTGAATACTGATATGAATATGCCAAATACTGATGGAGTTGTGCTACTTCTAAAATTTACAATGATAGTCATTATAATTAGGAAAAAGTTTAAAGACTCTTGCAGGGTATTTTGCCTAATTCTAACACTTCTCTGGATGTTTTAACTTTGCATAGTGAGATTATGAATTTAAAGAATGCTACTCTGCTGAGCTTTGTTGCTGCAGATACTGCTGATAAAATTACCCATGGCCTGAGGTCAGTATTTCCATTTTGGTCAAGCTTCAAGAATGTCATATATAGCTGGATCATGCTAACCCTTTTTGTCCAGGGAATACTTTTATTCCTGCCCATTGTGTTAAAGCTTGTCTTTAACAATATCAACATGTTGGTAGGCAAAGTACATGTTTTGAAACTGAAAATGGACCCCCAGACAGAGTTATTAATTTAACAGGTTGGCAAGTCAAGGATGGGTAAGATTTTGCTTAGCCTTACCAACCTAAGACATAAGTTCATTGCTTTTGATAATGCATATTCCAGGATGGATAAGAAAGGCATTCTTCTCAGAACAACCTAAGACAGGCTCAGTCTTGTTTATGAAATAAAAAAAAGGGGGAGATGTGAAGAGCTTTGGGGCTGCTTGGCAGAATCTGACATTGACCAAGGACAAGGAAGTGAGCTTCAGGCAGGAACCTGACATTAGGGTAGAACAAAGAAGTAATTTCTGGCAGAAATCTAAATCTTAGGGTAAAACAAAGAAGTAATTTCAGGCAGGAATCTAAATTTTAGGCTAGAACAAAGAAGTAGGCTTTAGGCATGAAAATAAGTTTTGGCTAGTACAGGGAATTAGGCTCAAATATTTTGGTCATCCTGATAAGCCCTTAGAAACAGAGATCATGGGACTGTGTTTATTCCCTTGCTTTTTCTTCGACTATTTGTGTTTATTGTCTTGCTTGTTCCTTGACTATTTGCATCTATTGTATTGCTAGTTCCTCAACCTAGAACTGACCTTAATACTTGCATGTAATTAAAATGGTATAAAAGCCAATTGGGAAAAAAACTAAAAATAGAAATAAAAAATTTAAAAATTAGAGAGAGAGAGAGAGAGAGAGAGAGAGAGAGAGAGAGAGAGAGAGAGAGAAGATACCAAGGAAACACAACATGCTTCTCACTTTCCCCAGGTCTCCTCCCTGGATGCTCACTACCAATGTATTAGTGTGTTGAAATTAGGAATCCTAGACAGAGGACACTATGCAAAGGAACATTTTGCAAGAGTCCATGAAGGGCATCCTCTCCAGGGATGCTGCAGTGTGAGGTGTTGACGTGGAAATGGTAGGAATATATAGAAGATACACAAACAGAAGGCCCCTCATCCTCCTCCAAGCACAGCCTGTGGACCCCAACGTCATAGGAAACCCTCTACGTTGCTAGGGCTGCCACCCTGGGCATCTGATCCAGTTAGGTAGTGTACCAAAGTCTAAGAGAAAAGCTTTCCTGCCTGAGGAAGGGACACAGCTGGAGGTTGATACAGACAATTAGAGCTGGCTGTCTGACTCAGCAATAAAATTTCAGCTGCCACAGCCAGGGATAGTCCACAGGAGGCTGGGAGAGAGCAGAGCAGGCAATCGGTGCCAACACAGACACTTGAAACAGTCGTGGAGAAGGGTCTGTATGTAGGGCCATGGGGAACCACTGCTCAAAAAAAGAGCCTCTTACTGAGTCCCACCAACATTCCCTTTGCAGGCCCTAAGGAAGCATTAATGTGTTCGCTGGCTGTTTCTGGAGACAATGGTGTAAAACTAATCAGCAGAAATGAAAAAACTATGAGTCGTTATTTTATATGCAACGAATCCCTCCTAGACGCGGCGAAATGGAGTAAGCCCTTCCCTTCCCAGCAAGCTCTAGATTTTCAGTTTGTGAACGTAGCTCTGGAGATTGAGCTCAGAGCCTTGACAAATACTAGGCAAGCACTCTATGGATGAGCCGCACCCTCAGCCTTCTTTTCACTATTTATTTTGAGACCAACTCTCACTAGGAGCCTAAATTGACCTTGAACTCACTCTATAACTCAAAGTTAAGCTTTGAATTTAACATCCTCCTGCCTCAGCTTACCACGTAAGGAGGATTTCAGACAGGTAGCACCAAGTTCAGCTTAAACTCTTAAGCTTTGTACATCCAGGTCCTAAAATCAATAATCAGATGCTTCATTAAAGTACCAAACACTCACTGGAGTATAGGGTACATCGTTGATGGCATTTGAAGGTGAGCTCTTGTCATTGACCCCACTCAGCAGCCTCACGGGCACAATCGCTCTCATCACCCGTGACTGAGATCCGGGAGAAATTTCCTTGCTCAGTGAGCGAGGCGCTGACTGACTAGGGGCTGGTGAGAACAATCATGGCTCTAAGAAGGAAGTGCTAAAGATACCAGCCACAGAAAAAAGTCAGAGTGTTTGCAACTGCATGGCAAATCTACAAGTAGGACTTCAACTGGAGGTGGAGGAGGGATCTGAGGACAGGAGCCTCCACGTCAGGGTCCCACAGTTAGGCTCTACCGTCCTTCTTTCCCTCTGCCTCTCCTGGCTATCACTCATTTCTCTTTTGTTGTCCTTCACCTTTCCTCCTTCTGTTCTTGGCCGCCCCAGTCCCTACATCAGTGTTGATGTGTAGTTGGCCCATAGGCGTCTGTGATCTATGGCTCTCATTACACACAAATAATTTTTGCCTTTCAATGAGTACACCTGGGATCTACCTCACTAGCCCACAGTATAATCATCATATTTGTAGCAAATACATGTTACAATTAATGTGTCACTTACACATCGTGTATAAAAGCAATTTGTTTGGTTGTCAGGGCAACCCGTGAGGGACCTCTGTCAACACCTGTGATCAATGCATTTACTTTTTGCCAAATATTTGCTTTCCTTTCTTTAGTTATTGTGCCTGTGGGTCTTTGTGCATCCCTCCCTTCTCTGGCAGAACTAAGAAGTGACAATCTAGCTTTCCTTAACCAATAAAGTTAAGAAAGGGTCATGAGATAATTCCAAAATTTGATTCTTTAAAACCTTTGTGTGCTTTCTCACTATCATGGTTTGGATCTTAAGGGACTCCCAAAGGTGTTAAAGGTTCCGCCCCCAGCTGATATCACTGATAGCTGGTAGAACCTGTAAGGGGTGTGGGGGAGGGGGCATGCTAAAAAGAAGTCAGGCCAATGGAGACTTGCCCTTGAAGAGACTATACACACACACACACACACACACACACACACACACACACACACACAGGGTGGTGGGTCCTGAGTCCACTCTGTCACAGGGCACAGCCACTTAGGGAGGCGGGACAAGGGGAGTTTGAATGCACTTACCCCAGCATGGTGGGTGTGAGCTGTAGAGAAGCACCAGGACACTGCTCCAGGTGGGAAATGCAGTCTGAGAGTCGGAAGCCTGAGCTGGTTTGGGGGTCCCCGGGACTGCAGCAATGAGGCTGGGACTATAAGGTTCTCAGACCCTTAGACACCCAGACACTGCTGGGAGTCCTGGAAGAGCTGAGAACAGAGTGGGGGCCTATGGGCTGGGTCTAGCCCAGAATGGAGGTTGGGGAGAAGGGGAGCTCCAGCTGGTCTCAGGGCCACAGACCTGGTGGTGATCACGGCTGGGAATGCAGAGAGGCCTTCTATGGGAGACTAGATGGTGGCTCTATAGGCGAAGGCCTTCTCCCTGGCTCCCCACTGCAAATCTCGATGAAAAGAGAGTCTGTGGTTTCAAACCATGTATTGCCATGATGAAAAGTGGATGCATAAAATCATACTCCACTTCTCAGGGGGGGCCTGGGATTAAATACCTTTTGCCTGGAGGAATGTCTGGGAAGAAAAGCTTATTGGCTACACCCTTAGAGCCTCTAGATACCTCATTAGCATGGAGATCTCTGTCTTGAGCACTGGACACATCTCTTTTCCTATTGTCTTGGTCTGAGATGATAGGGATGCCTCATCTACCTGTGGAGGGGCTTGGGGCCATTGCCCTTACATGACTGATGGCCACAAATCCATGGGGGGTGATGGCTACATGACAAGGGCCTGGTACCAAAGAGCAGGGGAAGCTCCTACCATCCCTTCAGGTTCTCTGAGGCTTCAAAGCCTTTATCTCAGGCTACCTCTTATGGTTCATTCCCTCCTCCCCACCCCTACACACAAATATACACACCCTTGTTTTCCAATCACCACACTAAACTACATGCTCCCTGACATAGTGTCTGGTTCAAAGGTCTCTAACAATGGTACCAAATGACTCTGGACCAAAACCTATAAAAATATGGTTTAAGTGACCTCTTTTCTCATTTAAGCTGGTTCTGTCACAGAAAAAAAAAATTGACTAATACAGCCATGTTCCCTTTCCTCTGTACCATGATGACTAGCAATGTCCCCAACAGGGGACCACTCTGATTAGCTGATTAGCTGCATAAAGAAGCCATGAAGTAGGACCATAGACTGTGAAGGGCATTTGTTGTGTATCGTTGGAGGATTTTGAATTATTCATTATGACAGCATAAGCTATAATATCCTGAGTGATAAGTCCCCATTTCCAGGTCAAAAAAGAAAAGAAAAAGAAAACCTTAAAGCATATTTAGTGTGTCTGGGCTCCTAAGCACATCTATGTGTTATGTCTGTGAGTGCCAGTTCCTGATTTATGAACTGAGACCATCTGTACTGTGGTTGAAGATGGTGAATATTGTATGTTTGTCAGTCTTGTCCATCTGTCCTCAGTCCTGTCCATCTGTCCTCAGTCCTGTCCACCTGTCCTCAGCCATCATTGTCTGATTTCTTTCCAGCCTCAAACATGTCGGGCATGTATACATTACTGCTGGTTATACTAAAGAGAGACATAGAGTCCCCAGTCGACTATGCATGTTCCCATTATATCTGTGATCAGAGGACCCCCCCACCCCTTCATGCTCCCCATTCAGGGTGCTCTGAAGGAAAGTGTCCTCAATTGTTCACAGCTCCCTGCTAGATTTCTTATACTTGTATACTTTTATTTTTAGATTTATTTAGTTATTTTATGAGTATATCACGTGCATAACTGGTAGTGTTGGAGTTCACAAGTTGGTGTCGTGTCTCCTGGAACTGGAGTTTTGGAAGGTTGTTAGCCACCGTGTGAGTGCTGGGAGCTGAATCTGGATCCTCTGCAAGAGTACCAATACTCTTAACCGCTGGGCTAACTCTCCAGCCCTAGATTTGTATCGTTCCCTAAGTGTCTGCTATGTTCCTGACTCCTAGGGCCTCCCTACACTTCTGTTCCCGGCACCGCTTTAGTGGCTGCTTGTTATATGAACCATTGTTCACAGTGGTCTCCTCTTTGATTCTTTGTGACCTTGCAAGTATTTGGGTCTTTCTGTGTATTCTATGCTAAATACTATTTAAAATGTCACAAGAGGCACGGACAAATTTTTTTTTAAAAAAGGGATTTCTAAAAAGGAATCAGAGAAGTGGTGAGCTGAATCTAGGCAAGCACTTTCTTTAAAAAGCCTTAATGTAACAAAAAAAAAAACCTACAGCCAGAAAAAAAAAATTACAACACTCTGAGGAAGAAAAATCTTCTCTTCAGTGCTGTAACCCTAAGATGTAAAGCTCATTGGTTCACACACACAACAGTCAATGAAGATAGATGGAACCAAGAGGAAGCTAGAACAGGTAACAGTGTAGAGATGACCAAAATCCATCATGTACCTCATGGAACACTGTGCCGAAAACATCACCGTGTACACTTAACATATGCTGAAGAAAGTTATTTTTCCAGAAAAGATGTGAAAGAGACTATGTAGCATGGGGTTTCATATTTAAATAATAGGCCTTTCCCACACCGAGGCATTGATGGAGCAAGTCCCCAGGGGAGCATCTCAACTAGTTCTATTTTCCAGAGGATCAGATCAAGACCCTGAAGTCCGATTCTTGTCCCTGCACCTCTTCTCAGACCAAATCAACCCTCTGGAAAAGCTGTGCACCAAATAGCACTGGCACAAATAACTGCCTAGTTTTTGAAACAGGCTGTGTGTGTCTCAGGACTTCTTGGCTGCCACCAGAGGATAATGAGCCCATTGATCATTGCTGTGTTTCAATAAATATCTTTTTCCTGATAATGAGCCAGTTTATAACCTAATGCCAGACGTTGTCAGGCCCCAGACATATGTAACATATATGTATCACTATAATTGTTATTATTTGGTACTGCCATCTGGGTCACATTTTTTTTTAATGAAAGAGTTTTTGTATGCTTTTGAGAGCTGCTTCTTCCAGGGTACCATGTCCTCAAGGTGCTGGTTCAATGAATGGCCTCAGAAATATATATATATCCGTCTCAAACTGTTTTCTCCTGCATGATCCCATTTCTAACAAAACTACCAGCCCATAATATTCCCCTTCCAATCATGCAGCTGCAGTTTCTTCAGCTCCAGATACACCAAGCCTGGTGCCAGATGTGGTGGAGAACTCAAAGCTTTGCAAGGGACAGACTGGTCCTCAACACTCAGATAAAATGCACACTCTCACATGAGGCTGAGCCGTGGGTGGCAGATAGGCTATTTTGCTCTCTCTGTGTACTTAACCATGCCTCATTCTTTTCTACCATCAAAGAAAACAGTGCTACTGTGAACAGGTCAGCTTTAATATCACGTAGGTTGCTGTAAGGTAAATTGATGCTCTGAGTGTGAAAGGGGGGAAAAAGAAACAAGGTTCCAGAATGCTTTCAGTATCATCTTTTCCAATATCCCTGCATGGTCTTCCCTTTCTCCCTGGCTACTTGGGTAAAAGAGGCGTGGGTAGTCTACCTGCCAGGAAGGATAGAGCAGAGTAGAGTGTGGAGGATGTCCCACATGAGTGTGGGCCTGTCCAGCATGGCAAAATTCGTTCTTGTAATTACATAGGAGAGGCACTGAGTACAGGGTGCTAAGAGAAACTATGCAGAACAACTAAACTAAGAGACTGCAACTTTTCCTTTAGTTACCGTACTGAGCTACTGTTCACAAGATCCGAGAGTTATTTAATTCTGAATTGAGAGGTACAGTCTACGAGCTACAAGCACAGACTCAATGACATCTCATGCTATCTTGATGGTTCCTGGTAGTAGTGAAGTAAATTATTTTTGACAAGAAGACAATCCCAAAGGCTGCCCTGCAGGAGCATGTTATGTATTTAACCAAGTTGTATATTTAATCTGTTATGTATTTAACCCAGTAATCTCACTCACTGAGTTTCCTCCTTCCCCACTGTCCTTTTCGTTGGTGGGTAGGGAGTTTGAGCCAGGATTTTTCAGTGTAACTATCCCTGGCTGTCCTGGACTCACTTTGTAGACCAGGTTGACTTCTAGTTCATTGAGATCTGCCTGCCTCTCCCACGAATGCTGGGATTAAAGGTGTGTACACAAACACCGAGTTTCCTTACTTTAAATGCCTAGAAGCATCCTATTCTTTTTGTCTTTGTGTATTTTTATGTGAATGGGTGTTTCTCCTATATGTTTGTTTGTGCACTGTGTTCATGTCAGGTACCCACAGAGGCCAAAGACGGGTGTCAGAGCCCCTGGGACTGGAGTTACAGAGAGTTGTGTGAGCCATCCTGCGACTGCTGGGAATTGAACTCAGACTCTCTAAAAGAGCAGCCAGTGCTCATAACTGCTGAGTCATCTTTCCAGCTCCAAATATCTCATTCTTAAAGGACTCAGAGTCAATTTTATCATCTGTGATTTTTAATTTTAATTAAATTTTAATTTTTAATGTATCATCTTGCTGGACCCAAAACATTTGAGCAAATAATATTCTGGCTGCTTCTGTGAGGGTGTTTTGGGGTGTGATTAACAATGAAATCAGTGAACTTTGAGTAAAACAGATTACCCTCCATAATGTAAAGGTCAAGGAAAACAAAACTCTAGCCTTTTAAAGCCGGCAGTTGACCTTCAGCTTTGAACTCTATGTAATATCAACACTCTTGGCTTTCCAGCCTGACACCTATCCTGTAGGCTACACAGTGAATTTTGTCTCCATAAAAGAAGGGTCAGGGGGCTGTCCAGTGAGCTCTGGTATAGCACAGACTAAGCCCTGAGCTGATCTCCAGCATAGCAGAAAGAAAAGAAAGAAAGTAAGAAAGTGAGAGAGCAGAGCAAGTGAGGGAGGGGGGAGGAAAAGAAGGAAGAAAGGAAGGAAGGAAGGAAGGAAGGAAGGAAGGAAGGAAGGAAGGAAGACATTTATAAATTATAAGTTTGGCCAGGCAGTGGTGGCACACGCCTTTAATCCCAGCACTTGGGGACAGAGGCAGGCAGATTTCTGAGTTCGAGGCCAGCCTGGTCTACAGTGTGAGTTTCAGGACCACCAGGGCTACACAGAGAAACCCTGTCTCAAAAAACCAAAAATAAATAAATAAATAAATAAATAAATAAATAAATTTGACTCAAATTCCAATTCTACAATCAAACCAACCATTTCTTGTTTGTCTGTGTCATGTGGTGACACATTGGGGTCTACCTCACAAGGTTGTCCTGAGGATGGCATTCAAAAGTGCCTGGTCCCTGGAGCTTGACTTCATGACTATTAAAAGCTGTCAAATGAACATATGTTGTCCTGGTTGAGCATGAAGCTGGCTAAATAAACATAATCTTAATAATTCCCCCCAAAATACAGCTCTTCAGGCCCTGCTAGTCTCTGAGGTGCTGGGCCTATGAAGAAGGAAAGCAAGGCTGTAAAGATGTGGTTGAGCTTGCCTGGCTTATAGAAACCTGTAAGGCTTGTGTAGGGTACATGTAGATCTATCCTCACTGTGCGAGCACCAGGAGTGGGGTGTGTGGAGATTATTGAAGATAATTTCCTATGGAGACTGAAACGAGCTTTCTCTTCACTAGGACTTCCTTTCTAGTGGAAGCAATCCACTGATCGCTCCCCGGCTTCCAGGCTTCCAGGCATGCGCCCTAGAGCTAACAGAGAGCAGGTTTCTGTACAGTACTTCTGAGCTCCCAGCATGCCTGGGTGAAAAATAAACCGGACAGTGGAAGGTGCTGTTCTCCAATCAGCGATCCTTTTTGGTAGTTTTCCGTTCCTTTTCCTGTCACTCATATGCCTTGCTGTGTGCATTAACTTCTTCCTGTCCATAAGAGTTTTGGATGTAGGACTTTTGTGTTGAATGTTTGCTTGATTCCAAAGAGAAGAGACTCCTATACCAGGTTGGCATCAATTTTTTTTTACAATTTCTACTGACCAGATCTCAGAAAAGGTGGTTCACTCACAAGTGCCTGTTTTATCAAAGTCAAACAGCAGAGGGCAGTATGGGTGCTCCTTTCTTGGACACAGTTCACCAGAGCCACAGTTGAGCAATGGGTTTTCTCTGGTCACTTCTGAGAAATGAAGGAGGAAGGCAGGCGGGTGTGCCTGTTTTCTGTTGTTGCACTATATGGCTTGAAAAGACTCGCCCCTCCCCCAATAGCTCATAGCTATGTTTGTTATTGGCTTGCACAACTGCATTCATTGAACGCGCATGGGTGTGGCTGCCTGGAAGGAGTGACCCAGGAAACTGCCATTCTGCAGGGAACCACAGGCATGGCTAGCCAACTCAACAGTGCCAGCTACTTCAGTCAAGAACAACAAAAGGACAGGGTCAGAGTGCTACTGAAGACTGTAGGTGATCAGCAAAATCGGTGTGTTGCTGTGTTTACAAATTCCCCGAGAGTTCCAGAAAAGCGAGCTGAGATGAAAACTTGATCTGCTAGGGAGTGTAACTTAATGGTAGCATGTGTGAGGCTCTGAGTTCAAATCCCACTACAGGAAGAAAAAAGGGGGAGGGGACGGGAGGGAAGGGGAGGGAAAAGAGGGAGGGGAAGGGGATAAGGGAAGGAAGGAGTGAGGGAGAGAAGAGGAGGCAATTTAATTTTCTGTGACAAAGTAGTATGTCACACTGTGTAAAACTGTGTTGAATTCATCAGTATAGTAATATTTTCTGCTAATGATTAAACAAAACAAAAACTTGTGGCACTAGAATGTCTCTACTCTGTTCTGGACCCCCTCAAGGATACTCTTCATTGTCCTGCCTAAGGTACTCTTGTGGAAAACAAACACCACAGGACTTTAGTGCTTCAAAGGCAGCACCCTTCTTCTGCCTTCAACTAAAGCAATTCACTTAAGCAAAACCTGACTTAGTAGTGGCCCTATTCCAGCATACAACCTGAGAACCAGGCAGCCCATCTGCCTCTTCACAGTCTCTAGCATGCTGTATTTTGTTTTAAAGCGTAGAGGCAGCTGAAGGTAGGTCTGTGCTCTCTTGTCATGAGAGACATTTTTGACAATTTGTTTAACCAATCTGGAAGCCATACGCCTCTCTTGCCTGGTATTTAAGACTGTGTGGTTCTGATGCTCCAAGCTGGGGAAGGATCATGCTTATTGTATGCTGGGCTCCAGGATGTCAGAAGAGTCCTCAGATCTCTCCTGCCTCGTTGGGACCCAAGGTGCCAAGCAGCCACATGGAGAGCAGCTTGTAAATGAGATCCTCAGAGAAAAGAAGGAGAGGATTCTCTTTCCACCCCTCTTGGTGATAGTCCTGCTTACACGACACAGCTGTTAATCTTCCACAGGAAGTGGATGCTAAATCTGGCAGAGAGTGAAGAAGATAGTACAGTGAGAAAAAAAATAACCTACTAGAAACTTTGTGTGGAAAGGCTTATTACTTTTGGGTGACTCTGAGACATTTTGTTGCCTGCTTGCTTCTGTGCTGCCAGCTGGCTTCCCATGGACCGTAAACCCTCCAAACACACTTAGTGTAAAATTGGTGTACATCTTCACTCACTTACTCTGGTGGCCACAACTGGGACATGACTCCACAAAGAAAGACAGAGTCCCAGGACAGCCACCTAGTCACTCACTGACCCATCCATAAGTTGTGGCTGCACCTCCTATCTTCCTATCAGATCTGACGTTTTTTTCTGCCTCGCCTTTATCTATGTGTTTCCATTTGGCAACCCAGCATTCGTGAGCCAACAGCACAGTCTAGGCCACATGCCAGCTCAGAGCAAACATTTAAAATTCATTAAGTGAATCTAACACTTTCTGCTTTGCTTCCAAATCACCATGTTCTCTCAGTTGGATGGGATTGATCTCTCCCTTAATTTAGGTGCTATTTTCTCTAGATGCTATCCTTTTCTATCCAAGACTAGCCACACGGATAAAGATGGCAAAGCTCTTTCAAAGACAGCACTGCCCTTATGTGTCACAAATCTGTGGAGATCTTATGCTTTTGCTTTCCTGAACCCATTTTGAGAATATTTATACTTTAAGTTCTTGCTCTCTTATTGCAAACAAATATTTCAGCCCTCTCTGACAAGTGGATTGTCAAAGCAGAGGGCTATTTTCTGTATAGATGGCAGTATAAACTTTGGAGTGGCCAATCTTTATCAAGTTGCAGTTGCAGGAACTAATATTTGTGAAGAAGCCTTTCCTAAAGGACATATAGCTCACCCATCGCCCTGAGCTGTCAAAATGTTATCTCTGGATCAAGTCAAACCATCAGAAAAAAATTGATTTGGCTTTTGCTAGTGGTATCTGGTGTTTTGACATTAGCCCGCAAGGAGGGAAATTGTTTTTTAAGAGTCCATCAAAGTGTTGTTTGAGAGCTTTTTATAGACACATCAAAAGTTGTCATGAAGAGTTTTCTTGGGAATCATACAGGAAGAAGTTTCTATCTGTTTTCAGCTGTGGGAGCCAGATTTCATCTACTGAGCATTGTGAAAGAGGCCCCTGGGTGCTTGCAGGAGTGTACTGTAGAGTCCGTGGATCACCTCGGCAAAGACATAGGACCTTTCATCCTGATCTTTTGGCGTCGCTGAAAGTTTGTCTTTGCTTTTATTTTTATTTTCTCAGGTATGCCTATATTCCTTACTCTATCTTGTCACAAAGCTTCTGAATAGGAGGTTAAACATGAATCTCTGACAACCTATGGTAATCCAAGGATACACATAAAGTACAAAATGCTAAAACAGTCAATCAGCAAAGTTGATTTAACAAGAATTCCCTGTTTTCGTTCTTTTTAATGAGGAGGGGTGTGTGTGTGTGTGTGTGTGTGTGTGTGTGTGTGTGTATGTCCACAGGTACGCACAGAGGCCAGAGATATAATTTCCCCCTGGAGCTCAAGTCACAGGTGGTTATGAGCCCCCTGATGTGGGTGTTTGGAATCAAAGTCAATCCTGAACAAGAGCAGTAAGCACTCTTAACCACTGAGCCATACCTCCAGTACCAAATTCTATTTTTTTTAACTTGCCGTTTTGAAAACTTTTAAGTAAATTTCCATATTTAAGGTTTATATATTCCTCTTACTAAAATTCCATTTCCTTGTTTATCTACTTTTCTTGGGCTTCTTTGGAGTCTTCCTCTTGTCCATACTCCGTAAGAATCACCCAACAAGCTGCTTCCAGCAGCTGTGTTCTTCCCCTACACTCTACCTACTATAACTTTTCTCTATCAAATATGTTTCTTCTCCTTTTGGACAAGGGAAGATTGAAAATGAGTCTGGCTACCAGATGATTACATCTGGCTGGGGAAGAGAATGAGAAAATATCAAGCCTAGGTCGGTAATTTGTATCAGGCTGGCTAGATGGTTCAGCAGTTAAAGGCACTGGATGTCAGAGCTGATGACCTGAGTTCAATCCCCAAGACACACCAGGTAGAAGAGAACTAATTCTCATATTAACGTGTCATCCAGCCTCCATGTGTTCCCTGTCACATTTGCCATGCCATGCATGCATGTTCGTGCACAAGCACACACAATAAATAAATGCACCTTTTAAAATGTATCTCATTACATAAAATAATTATTTAACTCTTTTACCGTATCAGTGGCATTTAATGCCTTATTACATGTGTCTACCAAGATCACATTTAAAAAGCAAGTACTAAAGGACGCACAAGAGCCCTGAGTTCTTTGGAAGAAAGTAAGAGAAGAAACGGGCTAAAAGAAAATGTAGCAAAGCAGAAAAACGTTACGGTATATTAAGAAGTAACGACTAAGCAGAAGTCATGAACAAAACCAAAAATTCTTATCTTCCAAAAGTGCAGCAACTAAGCCAGGCGCAGCAACACTTGTGTCCAGCTATAAACCCAGCCCTCAGGAAGCTGAGAGAGAAGGATCATGAAAGTCCAAGGCCAGCCTGTCCTACAAAACCCCAGGGCTTCCTGGTCAGCCAGGGTAACATATGAGACCTAAATAAAGTAGAACAAACTGAATGTCCAATGATGGGATAATAATTAAGCAAACTGGACGATGGGATGCTTGGCTCAATGGTTAAAGTAGGCCCACTGTGCAAGCTTCAGGACCAGAATTCTGACCCCTAGAACCTACATACATACAATGGAAGCATAGCATCCTGCCTGAAACTCCAGCACTCAGGAAGTGGAGGCAGGGCACTACTGAGAGCAAGCTGGCTAGTTAAAGTTAGGCCTAGGAGTGAGTGCTGGGTCCAGTGAGAGGCCATGACTCAAGGAATAAAGTGGACAGCCATCAAGAGATTCCAAAGTCAACATTAGGCCTCTATGCATATACATATCTATACGCACAGACATCTGCATGCACACACACACCCAAACACATAAAAATACACAGAGAACACACATGCCCACCCATCATGCAGATATTTGATAGATAGAAAGAAATAATAATTAGGTAAATTATAATCTGGTCATTAAGTGTCCATTCTGAACAGTATGTCACTACAAAGATAAAAGGTTTTGTCATGTTTACTGGAGGAAAATGGTAAGTTGTATTGAAGGTGGAACAGAGATGCCATGAAAAGGCATGAATGGATCATGGCATTGCAAAAGCTGAGAGATGCCCAAGGTGCCAGGCACTTTATGGTGTTTACCACATTTAGTTCTTAGAAATGTGCTGGCGGAAGAGTCTATTATACGTATTTTGCTATGGGCTAACTATAGTCAAGAGATTAAGCAAGTTGGCAAATATTCCAGAGTAAGAGAATAATGAGATCTGAGCTGAGCTCTGTCTCTGGGTACCACACAAGCTGAGCAGCTCCAACAGGCTGCCTCTTTTGTGACATCAGAGGCCAAGGTACAGATGGGCCAATCAACTATTTTCTATTCAATGTATACAAGACACAATGTATACAGAGATACAGTGCATCTTCTGATACAAGAACAGAGGTGGCCCAGGGTGAGAGAATGGACCTTAGGCTGAACAAATTCCTACGAGATTGCAAGCTCTGTGCCTTCAAAGTCGTTACAGAAGGCAGAGTGGGACATAGCACTCCTGAAGTGTGCACATAATGTCTCAAAGAGTCAGAAATGTTGGGGTATAATGGTCAGATGTACCAATTGGCTTACAGAAGCCAAAAATCTGGATCTCATCTTTTTTTGAAATTTTTTCAATATTTGCTATTGGAAACAGACGAAAATGCCTATTTTGTGTTTTTCCCCCTCTGTGTGTTTGTGCATGTGTGAATGCATGTATGTATGCATAGTTTTACAAGTGTGGCTATGAAAAAATGTGTGGGTGAAATAAATCTTCGGAGTGTCTAATGCCCTCTGCAGACTTTTGACTTCACATCAACTGTTTATCTTTAGGAACTACAAACTCCGCGGGTCTGGCTCTCTGCGTAGCTGTTCCCCAGGCTGAGAAGGCATCCAGGGCTGAAGATGGGAAAGGGAGAAGACTTAGATGAACACTTCCCTCTCTGTTTTCCTTCCCTGAATGATCTGATTGGTTCATCTCTTGGCTCTCCCTGACGAATGTTTTGTTGGATTCTGCTCAGTGGAGTCAAAGGCGTAGAGTGAGCCTCTCATCTCAGCCCCTTTTCTGGGAAAATAAATAACCAGCTCCCTGGAGTTGGGATTTTTATGCAATGACTTTTCCTCCAGGAGATTTATTGCGGCAGCTTTGTGAGAGATTTGTAGTAAGTAGTGTTCAGCCTGTAGGTTTTAAATCCTCAATGCCAGGGCCATAACTCTCCAGGCAGGAAACGATAGAAGACCTCAGTAGCTAATATTGCATTATGATGATACTGTCTCCTCGGAAATGATGGCATAGTCACTGCTGCTGTCTTACTTAGGAAAGGCAAGCTTCAGATGTGCCTGAGGCATCTCCTGAGCTAAGTGAGAGCCAAGAGCACCTACACACGGGAGGGAAGGGAGCTAATATTTACTGAATACTTTCCATATGAAAGGAGACCATTGGTCAAAGAAATAAAATAACTTCCCTAAGCTACAAAATCACAAACCAAAACAGGTCTTATCTAATACTCCACCTAGAAATATATTTCTACTTCAGACATGAAAAAAACAAATGCCTAAAAGTTGGCCAAAAGGAATGCTCACCACACTCAGGGAGCATGCTCACAGTGACAGGAGTGTGAAGCATCTGGTCACATTGTGCATGAAGTCAGAAAGCAGACAGCAAGTGAGGCCAGGCTAGCAAAACTCAAGGCCTACCACTAGTGACTCACTTCCTCCAAAAGGGGTTCTACAATCTTCTAAAATGATGCCAACCATCTTCAGACCTATGAAGACATTCAAACCACAATACTGGCAGTGACACAGCCCTACTTAAGGAAGGCTGGAGTCCTTGGTAGTCAAGTGCTATGATGTCTTTCTGTCACCCTGTACTTCAGAAATATGCTCAATCACCACATGCTTATTAAATATACATAATAAGTCAGCTACCCATAACAGCCAGAAAGTCCAGAGTTCCCTTAAGTCTTAAGTTGTAAAACTTCCCTTGGTGCCTTAGTTTTTGTCCCGAAGAACCAAAATGGCTGGGATTGTCTCACAGAAAGAACTGGCATTAGGCTACAACCCAGACGGCAGTTCTAACTGCCAACATGGCTTTCCCCTCTTCGACATATATTCTAAAACATGAAAAGAGGCATTAAAAACAAAGACACCCAAACCAATAGCTACTTTAAAGCAAAGCCGGTTACGGTTGTGGCCTAGTTGGGAGAGCGCTTGCTACCATGAAGAAGGTCTCCTTTCCTCCCTGTGCTGAGTAACACTGGCTGTATTAGTCCACGCCTGTAACCCCGGTCCTGGGAGGAGAAGGCAGTAAGAAGAGCCCAAAGTTACCTTTGGTAATACAACAAAATGAGGCAAGCCTGGGATATGTGAGACCCTGTCTCAAAAAGGAAGATAAGTTTCAAAAGGAAAATAGAGCAGAGCTCCAGCTTTCAAAGGCCAGAGAAAGATGCTGAGCCTGGTTGAGATCCTTATCTAGGCAGGTCCAGAGGAAGAGGGGCAGAAAGTGGTCTGAGTAGCAGATTGGTCCTTAGATATTCAAGCATTCCCAGGAATGTTATGTGTGGTCATGGGCTCTACATTTTACAGATGACCGTTTGAGGTTTAAATATTATTTCCCTCCTTCTCTCCCCAACAGTCAATTAAGCCTTTTTTCAGAGAGGAGTGGACCCGCCCTGCGCTGCTAGGCTGGAAACAATGTTGACTTCTGGGAGAGAATATGGTCTGCCTTGCTCTCAGCTTACCAAGCAACCTGTTGACGAGCTTATAATTACTGGAACCCTGTGCTACACAACGAGTGGTCTTGGGAGTTTTAATGATCGAAGTGAATGAACATGCTTCAACATTTTGAAACGTGCTTGCGAAGAATAATTATCTTAAAGTGTTTCATAAATTGTTGCTAGGAGACCACACCAAGATGGGCTTTTTTTTTTTTTTCCACATACAACTTGAAGTTCAACTGGCAGGAAATTTTCCCATTCAAAATGCAGATAAGCAAATAGAACGATTTAAAAAGAAAAAGTAGAAAGATAAAAAGCCACTGTCTGCTAAAGAAAATCTATCCAAATAAAGCAGAGGATGCAAAACAATGAACAGCAGCTACCGATTTGCATGTCAGCCATGATTAGTTACATAACCTTGTGTGATCCTTTCATGGTCTGTGTGTGTGTGTGTGTGTGTGTGTGTGTGTGTGTGTGTGTGTCTGTCTGTCTGCCTGTGTGTATTTGTGTGTGTCTTTGTGTGAGTGTGTGTGTTTCTGTGTGTCCATGTGTGTCTGTGTCTGCCTGTGTGAGTGTGGATGTGTGTCTATCTATCTGCTTGTGTGTATTTGTGTGTGTCTCTGTATGAGTGTGTGTGTTTCTGTGTGTCCATGTGTCTCTGCTGCATATGTGTCTGTCTGTCTGTGTGAATTTGAGTGTGTGTCTGTGTCTGTCTGTCTGCCTACCTGTATGAGTGTGTGTTTCTTTGTGTGTCTGTGTGTCTGCCTGCTTGACTGTGTGTGTGGTGTATGCATGTGTGTATACATCTGCCTGCCTGCCTATGTGAGGTCGTGGTGTATGTGTGTCTGTATGTGTGTGAATGTGTGTGTGTCTGTATGTCTTTGTGTGTATCTGTGAGTGTGTGTATCTGTGTATGTGTCTATGTGTATCTGTGTGTGTCCGTGTGTGTGTCTATGTGCATGTGTGTATGTGTGTTTCTTCTCCTGATTGTGATGGTTTGTATATGCTTGGCCCAGGGAGTGGCACTGTTGGGAGGTGTGGCCTTGTTGGAGTAGGTGTGGCCTTGTGGGTGTGGGCTTTAATACCCTTGCCCTAGCTGCCTGGAAGTCAGTATTCTGCTATCAGCCTTCAGATGAAGATATAGAATTCTCAGCTCCTCCTGCACCATGCTTGTCTGGATGCTGCCATGTTCCCACCTTGATGATAATGGATTGAACCTCTGGACCTGTAAGCCAGCCCCAATTAAATGTTGTCCTTATAAGAGTTGCCACGGTCATGGTGTCTGTTCACAGCAGTAAAACCCTAACTAAAATACTGACCAAACACAAGTCAAGGAAGGAAGAGTTTATTTCAGCTTACAGTGCAAAGCACCAAGTGAGGGAAGTCAAGGTAGCAGGAGCTTGATACAGCCAATCACATCCTATCTGCAGCCAGGAAGAAGAGCTCAATAAGAGCTTGGCTCTGTTTCTCCTTTTTATTCAGTCTTATCTCAGCCCATGGAATGGTGCTGCTCACAGTGGCCGGTCTAGATATTCCCTAACAGGTTTGTCTCCTCTCCTAAGTGACTGGATCCACTCACCTCGGTTTTTGAGATGAAATCTCTCACTGGCCTTGAGCTTACAGATCCAGCTCTGCTGAGTGGCCACCGAATCCCAAAACTGCCTATCTGTCTACCCAGCACTGTGAGCACAAGCGGGTGTGTCACTGTGCTTGGCTTTCTGTGTGGTTCTGAGCACAAGCGGGCGTGTCGCTGTGCTTGGCTTTCTGTGTGGCTCTGGAGATAGAACTAGGGTCCTCATGCTCGCTTAGCAAGCACATTAGGGATGGAACTGTCTTCCCCAGTTCCTATTTTTATTTTATTTTGTTTCTCATCTGAAAATGGGGATATCAACAGCTTGCTAAGAATGAAGATACAGAACAAGTGGATGCGCCCAGCACATAGTGCCTAAGTGTTTTAATTATTTATGTATACATATTTGTTCCAACACATCCATTTCCCAGCATTGTCTGCCCACCATGCCTTTCCCAGCAGCTCCTGACTGTAGGTAGGTACTTTAATTGGGAAACAATTCCTATAATGCTCAAGTGAGCATTGAAAGGAAGTGACCCAGTTACTGGACTGGAACGTCCACCATGGGTGGGTCCTGCAGTGAACGCTCTGAAGGGCAGAGTAGAACACACCCTACAACGTTCCACTAAGTCTTGGGAAATTGTGATGTTTACCCTGTAACCAGTTAATAGTTGCTCCTGGGCTTTCTAAAGTCTCTAACATATCCACAGTGTCTGGAATGGGAGTTGGGAGACCTCAGACAGAGGTGCAGAGGACTACAGGCGTGTCAGGTGGGAATTAGGATGGCCTTCTGTAGCTGTGTGTACTTGGAAGGTCAGTACTCGGAAATCAAATTTCTAGAACCTCTGGCTCAGTGGTTGCCTCAGATTCTAAAACCTCTGGCTCAAGTGGTTGCCGCTTACCTCAGAAACATGAAGACCTAGGTTTAATCTCTAGCACAGTTCTTTAAAAAGGCTAGGGAGAATAAAGGAAATGATATCCCTGTCAGGGCAAAACACCATGCTCACTGCAAAGGAAGTGATGTCATTTTTCCTGAGCCAAATATGTGGGACCATGGCCTGGGACTACAGATTTAGGTTATTCCAAATGACATGTTCCACTTTGGAAGTGGTTACAGGAACTCTTGAAGTCACAGAACAAAGTCATAAAAATCTATGCATTGGTCGGGCAGCAAGAAGCAAAGAAGCCTCTGGTAGCAGCTTTCTATGTCATCTGATGATGTTCTTGGTGTTTATATTGGTGGAAGCCAATGATATGCTAAATGAATACATTTGAAAAGGTCTTACCTGAGTGTGGAAAAGATGTTAGGTCCATACAGACATTGATCATAAATGGTCAGAAGAAGAGCTAAAGATAGCCCGTGATAATTTTGGCTCTCTGTCTGCAATGTTCCAACTCTCCACTTCAGGAAGTTCTAAATGATTAATCAGTCTGCAGAATTTCCAAAGGACTTCAGATCACAGGGCTCTGAGTCGGTCAGAAAGGAAATAGTCCGGTTAGTTTTCTACCTCACTGGTTGTCCCTCTCCCACCTGACAGCCATCCATCATCTGCATCACCAGTAAGGCAGGTAGGGCTCTGACTTGGTACTCTTGGCCATGAAGAAGAAAACTTTTCTCAGCGTGTCTCCTTCCCACCAGGCTAGAAGGACTTTAACCTCACCGTGATGTCCCCTGTGAAAGTCAAAATGACGATGGCAATGAGGAGAGGCAGGAGATTGAGGGAGCACAGGAAGATGGACAAAAGGGAACACCGTAATCATCAGAGGTTACCTCAAGGGCCTCACTTCATTACCCCTTTAACGACCCTGTCTCCAAACACATTTGTGTCCTAGGCTCCTAGAAATCAGAACTTTAACATACAAATTTGGAAAAGGACTGAGTTTGGTCTAACCCACCCTCATCATTTGCTTCCAGAAGACTTCTCATTCTGTTTCCTAAGCAGCTGACCACCAAAGGGACAGCCTGGGTAAATCCAGGGTACATGGAACTCACACTCTGAGTCATGACAATATGCCAAGCATGGCTGTCCATGCAGTTACTGTCAGTGAGAAGGCCGGCTAAGGGGCTCCCTAGCATCATAGTTTGGAGTTGGAAGAAAGATCCTCGGCAGGAAGTGAGGTGGAGAAGTGGCTATTCTACACATGTCTGGGTCCTAATAGGCGCATAGTCGTGATGTTTTCAGAGAGGTTTCTGTTATCTCCTTCTGTGTGTGTGTGTGTGTGTGTGTGTGTGTGTGTGTGTGTGTGTGCATGGCTGACTCTCTCTCTCTCTCCTCCCTTTCTCTCTCTAATTGTTCATTCGGTAATATGTTTATAAATCCACCAAATTGTTTCTATGATCCCAGACAGCTCAAAAACGTGCTAATCATGCAGATATAAAACTACAGGTCTTTCCAAGTGATGTTAATATCATGCCAAGACTGGAGTTGGTAACAGATATGACACAGACAAGTGAGTACTTTGAGAGCTCAAAGAGGGTGGCATATAAGTCAAGGAGGGCTTTTTAAAATTAATGTTTAGAGTGTCTGCATGTGTGTGTGTGTGTGTGTGTGTGTGTGTGTGTGTGTGTGTGTGTCATACAGCACAAGTGTAGATCAGAAGACAGTTTGGGGGAGTTTATTCTCACCTTCACCTCACTGAGCCATGGCTTCTCTTGTTTCTGCCATGTACTACAGGCTAGCTGGCCTGCTCACTCCTTTCAGCTTATTCTTGTCTTCGCCTTCCATCTCACTGTAAAAGCACTGGCATTACAGATACAAACTGCTGCATCTGGTTTTTCCATCAGTTACAGAGATCAAATCGAGGTCACCAGGCTTGCCCAGCAAGTTTTACCTGCTGAGCCATCTTCCCAACCCTCAGGAAGGTCTTCAAATCAGAAAATAATTTTCATAATTTTCACCAGCTTTAAATTATCCCATAGTTTCCCAGTCCCTTTAAGTGAAGTCCTGGCTCCTCGAGTAGCTAACGTCTGCTCTGCATCCATTCCCCTCCAGTCGTAATGCTTCTCCTCTGCTGCTTTTCTCCAGAAAAGAAGAAGAAGGCTTCCCTAACTCATCTTTGCAACTCCTCACATCTTCTGAAGTACATATCAGGTACCATTTCTCCCAGCTGTAGTTTTGTTACTGTATTCTAACATTCTTGGCCTCAGAGTGAGTGGTAGCATCTTCATCTCCTTGGAATCCCCAGAACTGGGCCAGGTACATTGTGAACTTTGAGAAATGTTCAACCCTCTTGCCTCTCCCCACTCAAACCCCACAATGCAAGAAAACACTCTGGATGCTGATTATTTGCTCGGGCTTTGAGCCATCCTTGTAGCTTTGCCGTCTAGCCTTTGTACATTATTTTAACTATGTTAACTATGTTTCCATTGTTTCACTATGTTCTGAGTCACGGCTGCAAAGCTGGACACTACACCCATCTCTTCAAGCACACTGGTACTGTCAGCCTTTATAGGATACACTTACACTTTCCTATGCCTCCCACAGTGTTCTCTGCTACTGTGTGGGATACTTGAATATAGGAGGAAAGGAGGCGGGAATGAAAGGTTAGGGAAAGGAGAGAGAGAGGGAAACACCAAAGTGTTCCTCTTTAGTCCGGATACCAAACTCAGACATTGCAAACATTTCATTGTTTCAGCGTATTTTGTCAGTGGGAAAGTTTTGCTATGAAGAGTTACACTGAGCAGTAGTTATCATTCTGCCGGAGCATACGGTTTGGTCTCTCCCCCTTCAATCTCCCTGTCTTCCTGCCTCTTCATCCAGGAGCCATTGAATTCCTCTCCTCCCTCATGCAAAGCAATTTAGCAGACATACTGTCATGATGGAGAAGGCCTTTGGGACTTCACCTTTTACCCCAGTGTCATTTTAAAATACTTCATCTAATGAAATAGAGTGCTTGTCCTCAGAGGGTTCTGGTGACCAACACTTTCTCTACCTCATTACTTGTAGGTCCTTGAAGTCCTATGACTGGACTGTGGATAAATCTTGTACTTCAAGCCCCTAACAATGTGTGGACAATTAGAGCATAAGGCTTCCTCACAGGAAGTCATTCCCTGGCTGAGCATCTAGCCAGTTCAACTCACTGAATCACCGAGATACCCAGAACAGTGTCTAACATACATAATGAACTACATATTACTATTTGTGGAATGCTGAATAGTTTGAACATAATCAGCATATCTCACCAGACAAGGAAAAGGTGATATGCAGCATTTGAGAAAAGGTTCACTGGGTCAGAGGTCAAAGGCAAAAAGTGAGTGCCTGAAGGAATAAAGGAATATTTCTAGAACATGCTTCTATTTCTCCAGGAAGTGACATCTACATCACATATCTCCTTTGTATCTTCTCACTCCAGTCTGTGTTTTGTGTCCTTTGCTATTATTCATGCATAGAAACTTGGTCCCCAGTTTGGTGGCATTGATTGGTAGGATGGGACAAAGGAAGATGCTCCAGTGGGTAAAAACATCCGTTCAGCAAGCCAAGGAACCTGAGTTCAGTCCTTGAACTCATGTGCAAAATGCCTCAGGCAGCAATGTGCATCTGTAATCCCAGTAGTCCCGTGAAAGATGGGAGGCAGAGATGGGAGGATTGCCCACAAGCTCACAGGCCAGCTAGTCTGGAATATACAGTACAGCAGAAATAGAGACCCCGCCTTAAAAAGGTGGAAGGTGATCTGAACTCCCCAAAGTCATCCTCTATCCTCCTTATGTACGGTGACACATGTAAATCCACTTGTACACATGCATAACTTACATGTGCACACATGCTGGTACACACATCATCATCATAATAATAACAACAACAACAACAACAATAAAGGGTGGTTTTAATACTTTGGGTCTTTGTGCTCATAATGTGAGTAATGTCTTTGTAAGAGTGGTCTGAGGGCTGAGGATACAGCTCAAATGGTAGAGTGATTGTCTAACATACACAAAGCACTTCATTTGATTCTCCAGCACCACATAAAACCAGGCCTGGTGATGCATATCTTTCACCCCAGAATTCAGATTGAAGCAAGAGGAAACAAGTTCAAGACCATCCTCAGGTACATAACGAGGTCAAAGCCAGCCTGAGCCAGGTGAGACCCTGACTTACCAAAAAATGGGGAGGGCCTTGAGGAGCTTGCTTGATCTTTCCACATTTAAGCACTCAGCAGCAAGAAGGCATCATTTAAGAAGTAGGCAACTGGGAGTCAGTGAGATGGCCCAGTGGGTGAAAGATGCTTGCTGCCAAGCCTGAAGATCTGAATTTGATCCCTTGAGTCCACACAAGAGATGAAGAAAATTGAATCTGAAAGTTGTACACACACACACACACACACACATACTAAATTAATGTAAAAAAAAAAACCTTAAAAAAAAAAAAGAAGTAGAGGCCTTTACTAGATGCTATATCTTCTGGCCTTTATCTTGAACTTCCCACCTCGAGAACCCTGGGCAAAAAAGAAAAAATGGAATTGTTTATAAATCACCCAGGCTAAGGCAGCATGCTGCTGCACCTGGTTATCTCATTTTGTTCTTCTGTGTAAAAATGAGCCTGTAGTTCTCTCATGGGACAATCAAGATGTTCTGAACTGACTGAATTGGCCACTCAACTACTGCCTGGTTCCTAGGGTAGTGGTGTCCAGGGGTTAAGAGTAGGTTGGGCACACCTTTGGTGTGTTAGAACTACAGTATCAGGTGGGTGCCTCACAAAAATCAGCCAAAGGTACAAAAGGTCCCGTATGGAACTGTAACAGTGCCACAACTGGTTTTGGAGGCATTGGAGAAGCCATGTTCTCTACCTTGGACACTACAAGTGACAGACAAAGGCGTTATAAAGAGCATCCAAGGGTTTTACAAGGGCAGTGTAGGATCAGCCCACTTTCTACAGGGTCAAGTCACAGTCTTCACTGAGCAGTAGTACAAGAGCGTTCACACCAATGCTGACCTATAAGCTTGTTAGATTGGTATGCTCCCTCCACGCAAGAAGAGTGGAGCATCAATCTTTCCAGCAAACCATTTCTTAAAACAGTCTCATGTTTTGCCATTCAACAGGTGCCATCCATCTCTCTAGGGGCTGGAGAGATGGCTCAGTGGTTAGGATCACTGGGTGCTCTTGTAGAGGACCTGAGTTCAATTCCCAGCACCCACATGGCAGTTTACAACCATCTGTAACTCCAAGACAGGAGATCCAACACCTACTTTTGTCCTCTGTGGTCACGGTATGCATGTGGTTCACAGATATAGATGCAGACAACACATGCCTACACATGATATAAAACATTTTAAATCTGAAACCGATCTCTCTAACATTTCTTCTACTGGTTGAAATCCTCATATAGGTGTGTGGTAAATGTTTTTAAATGTTATATAGCCATTTTTGGCATTTTAATTACCAGTGAGAGAACTTCTAAAGCTAACTTATTGTCCTGTGGTATGTATTTAAGTATTCTTGAACATATATGTATCATAATTAGAAACAAAAGCATTTAATACAGGCAGTGTTGCATAGACATGCAAAATTATATATGTTTCATGTTGGGATAAGAGTTCTGTAACGTGAAATGCAGAAGACTCCTTTCAATGGTAGAGGCAGAGCAGGAAGTCAAGAGAAGCTGGACAGAAAGGAGGGAAAGCATAGATGTTGCTGGGGGCTAGGAAGTAACGACTGGTACCAACCTGTGCTTAAACATAAAGTGGCTTGTGTTTGTTTTCCTCTTTGGGGCTGTTCCACCATCACTGGGCTTACAAGAACTAATTTTAGCCCTCCTCCTGTAACACCCCACTTTAGATAGGATCGTTTATTCTCCCGCTGTCAGCACAAATGTAAAAATTAGGAACACACCTGACTGCACCTGTACTTATCCACCGGCAGCCACAATTAGCCGCAAGCATCCTCCAAAAATGGCAAAACCCGTTAAGCATGCCTGCAATTAAGTAATTGTGGGCATCATTAGTTGCGTTGTTAGTCGCATGAGTAACTTTTGTGGTCGCCATGGCTACCCCCCGATACAAAATTACCTGCCTGACAAGGGAGCACTAGAGATAAACCCATCCCCTTCTCCTTTTCCAATTTTGTGAAAACTGTGTATGTGGTTTTTTTTTTCTTCCCAGTTATTTCACACAAGTGGATGGGGGTATATTTGCAATACAAGCTATTTATGTCAACCCCAAAAGAAATTGTCACTCTGAGTCCTGTGTATTATCTTTGTTGCTGTTTCCCTGTTTCATTCGACACACAACAAAGCAGAGAACAGCTGGTGTTGCGGCCGAGTTGTTTCACACAAGTGGATGGGGGTATATTTGCAATACAAGCTATTTATGTCAACCCCAAAAGAAATTGTCACTCTGAGTCCTGTGTATTATCTTTGTTGCTGTTTCCCTGTTTCATTCGCCACACAACAAGGCAGAGAACAGCTGGTGCCTCCCCACCCCCCACCCCCAAATAACTCACTTGCAGTATTTAGGTGACAATATAATCTTTCATTTGTATGCTCTGTCCAGTGAGAAAGTTTTCATTTCACTCCCTAGTTATCATTTCCCAATTTGAAAATCTGCTACAGATTTCCAGCCGGAGAGCTTACTTCCTGAAAGAACTGAAATGTTTAGATCTTTTTCTCAGAGCATTTCAAGCTGAAAAGGAAATAGGTCTTGAGACCTAGGAAAATAGTTCCTGCTTGAAGACTGATGATCTGGGAGGCTGTCACTGAGTAATGCCTACTTAATGAATCACCAGCCTGAGGATGAATCACTGTGTTCTGCTAAATCCCAAGGAGCGTGTATTCACGGGGTAGAACAGAGCAGGGTAGAGAAATGCATATTTTATATTTACTTATATAATATGCTCAAGGGGCTTCATGTAACACCAGTTAATCATCCCTCACTAACAGATGCGTTTCAGATTTACCCATCCCCGAGCTGAGTAGCTAGGTTATCAGTTCCACCACAGAGCTGAGAAGGAATGGAATGAATAGATGATCTTAGGCTTTGGATCTTTCTCCAGGCAGGGGAGGAAATTGACATAGGGTCTCCCATAGCCCAGGCTGGTATTGAATTTGCCAAGTAGCTGCACAGGATTTGAACTCTTGATCCTATTGTCTCTGCCTTTAGGGTGCTGTGATTACAGGAGCTTAGATCTCAAATGTTCCCAGAAAGCATGTTTGTTAAAGGCTTGTCTTCAAGCTGATGGGACTACTGGAAGCCCATAGGAAATAGTGGGAAGAAGTAGCTCACTGAGGGTGTGACCTTGAACCTTGAGCAGTATACTGGGACCCAACTCATATTTATTCTCTCTCTCTCTCTCTCTCTCTCTCTCTCTCTCTCTCTCTCTCTCTCTCTCTCTCTCGTTCTCTCTCTCGCCCTCTCTGGCTCTCTCTCTCTCTCTCATCTTTACTGGCTGCCATGAGGCAAACAGACCTCCTCTGTCATGTGGTCCCCAGCCATGCTATTCTGCCATCACAAGCTCAAAGAAACAGGACAAATGGAAGACAGAAACCTCTGAAAACCATGAGCCAAAATAAATCATTCTTTCTTTCAAGTCGTTTACCTTGGATAGTTTTCACAGAAGGGAAAGATTATATCAAGCTTTTTCTTTTACTCTAATTTTAAGCACACAAATGAAGCTCTCAAGAGCAGTATTGTCTAGAAATTTAATAATGATGAAAAATATCATTTTCTCCCATGTCTAACATAACAAAGTAGTTGTGACTCCTGTGTAGCTAGTGTAAGCTTGAAATGCAGCTAGTATAAAGAGAGCTGCATTTCCCCTCTTTTATTTTAGACTGGGTTATGAAGGGAGGAGAGAACACACTGTATAATACAGCCCTAAAATATATATGTGGGGTGGGAAGATGGCCCAGTCAGTAAAGTGTTTACCTTGTGAGCATGAGGACCTGAGTTTGTTCCCCAGAACCCACATAGACATGCCAGGTGTAGTGGCATACACATATAATCCTAGAGCTGGGAAGTGGATTCGACAGGTGCATTACGCAGACCAACTAGCCTCGCCTACTTGGCAAGTGCCAGGCCAGTGACAAACCCTGTCTTAAAAAAAAAAAGTAGATGGCACCCTAGAAACAACACCGGTAATTGGCCTCTCCTCCACACACGTGCATAACACCTGCACATAGCACCCATGTATGTACATGACACACGTGTCTCATATATATATACATATATATATGTATATGTATATGTATATGTATATGTATATTGCAGTATATCGTGCAGGGAAGGGGGATTGAAGAGATGATTCACCACTTAAGAGCACTAACTGCTCTTCCAGAGGATCTGGGTTTGATTCATAATGCCTACATGGCAACTCACTACCATTTGTAACTCCAACTCCGGAGGATCTGATACACTCTTCTGGCTTCCATAAGTACTAGGCACTCATGGTGCACAGACATAAGTGTAAGCAAAACACTATTCACATAAAATTATATATGTAATCAGTTTATCCAGAAAAGGCAACCAAGTGGTCTAAATGTGATCAAATGTGTGGGAAATAGATGGGAAGGTATATGTATTGAAAGCCATAGGCCATGGGCATCTCTATCTGTTAGCTCATGGGCAAAACATTTCTTTCCTAGTCCAAGTTTCATCTGGTAGCAGTGTAGAGGCTGGAAAGGATCCACCCCTCAGCCTTCCTGTTGCCTAGGTGGCTATCTGTACTCTGTCTTCTTTTCTAAGTTCATAAAGGAGAAGTGAAAAGAGAAATGTTCTTATGCAAATTAGGACCCTTATCACTACATTTTCTGGTTTGGTTTCTGTTGCTATGATGAAACACTGACCAAAAGCAACTTAAGGGAGGAAGGCATTCATCTGACTTCAGGTTATAAATAGTCCATTATCAAAGGAAACCAAGAGAGGTACTCAAGGCAGAAACCTGGATGCAGGAGCCGAAGCGAACTGGAGCCGCTCAGCTCAGCAGCTTGCTCCTAGACACACCATCGGTTACCTTTCTTTCTTTTGTGCAAAATTATTTTATTGCTTTGAGTATTTTGCCCGTATGTATGTTTGTGCACTACATATGAACCTAGTGCCCTGGGAGACTAAAGGAGAGTTTCAGATCCCAGGAATAAGAGTTACTGACAGTAGTGAGTGGCCACGTGGATGCTGGCACTCACACTTTGGTTCTGAAAGAGCAGCCAGTGCTCTGAAGGGCTAAGCCATCTCTTAGTTATCTTTCTTACACAGCTGGGGCTCACCTGCCTAGGAGTGGTACTGCCTGCCCCTAGTGGACTGAACCAGCAACAATTAACAATCAATTAAAGTGCTTTACGGCCATGCCCTCTGGCTAATCAGATGAAGGCAATTCCTCAGTTGAGGTTCCTGCTTCCCAGGTGTGTCAAGCTGACAACTGTAGCTCTGTAAGACGAAACAGCTAAAAGAAAATCCAACCCACATGGTGCAAATACAGTACAGGTTCATCTTAAAAACAACAACAAAAAAATGCACATTTTTTTATTTCTTAGTTGTGTGTGTGTATGTGTGTGTGTGTGTGTGTGTGTGTGTGTGTTCACATGCACATCACAGCACATGTGTAAAAGTCAAAGGACAACTGGTGGAAATCTATTCAGGCCTTCTACCATGTGAGTCCCAGAAATCAAAGCCATGTTCTCAGGCTTGGCAGCACATGACCTTTACTACTGATCCATGTTGCTGGCCCCATGGCTTCACATCTTAACTGGAAAATTCTGTACTAGTCATGCCTACTTCAAGAAAGTAGATTCATGCTGGGCGGTGGTGGCGCACACCTTTAATCCCAGCACTTGGGAGTCAGAGGCAGATGGATTTCTGAGTTCGAGGCCAGCCTGGTCTACAGAGTGAGTTCCAGGACAGCCAGGGCTACACAGAGAAACCCTGTTTCGAAAACCAAAAAAAAAGAAAAGAAAAAAAAGAAAAGAAAAAAGGAAGGAAGGAAGGAAGGAAGGAAGGAAGGAAGGAAGAAAGAAAGAAAGAAAGAAAGAAAGAAAGAAAGAAAGAAAGAAAGAAGATTCACATTGCAATAAGAATCATCTGGATTTAGGGTTCCTGGGTTCTCTTGGCTCTACTTTCTTATGTGCTGGTTTCAGTCATGACTTCTAAAAGGTAGTGAGTGATATGGCAGCCACGAGCCAACTTCCCCAAACTCTTTGGTGTACCTTCAGGGGAAAATGTCCATGGATGTCTTATAAAGACAGATTGTCTAGAACAACTAATCCACTGAGGGCCAGGGTCCTCACTGGACTCAGTCTTCACTGGGCCCAAGGACCAAAAATTAGGAGGGCAAGTCCCCCACAGTAACTCTGAGAACTTTTGAGAGAAAGGTGAACTGATGTGGGAACAGATATGTTCTGGCATCCTGCTTCCTAGTTTGAAAGACAAGGTCCTGGAATTTGAGTAATCACTGCAGAAATTAATCCAAATCAACTCTTCTCAACAAAGGTACCCTAAGATCACTCAGGGGTCTTCCAACTCTAAGCCACATTCTTGTGGTAGCCATGAAAGTGTATCTCATGGCAGAGGTGTACCTGTTTTTCTACCTCATAGCATGGTCTTTGCAAAAGGGATATAGAGAAAGTCTGACAGAATGAGGAGCCCAGACGTAACCATCAACATAAATACAGTCAACAGATCTTTGACAAAGGACTATAGGCATTTTAAGGGAGAAAACATGGTCTTTTCAATAAGACGCTGAAATAATTGGATATCCGTATGAAAAAATATTAATTTAGACATAAATCTCATGCCTTTTACTAAAATTAACTCAATTTGGACCAGACACCTAGGTGTGAAGCATATTGCTTGTACAGCAGCCCAGAGTTGGTATTTCCCACCAGGTGTTTTTTAGGACTTGTGCAAGGAATAGGTAATAGTTTTTGTTTCCATTTGATGGAATAACCAGAGGGACAGAGGTTGCAAAGGTCATTTGTTCACCGGTCATAACCATTGAAAATCCTTACGGACTTGTCCTTGTTTACTCCCCAGTCCACCTCCCCTGCTTGTCGACAAAGAAAGGACAAACTGAGCAATAGAATTGCTTTCTTACTCATTGCATGACAATTATAACGTGGTTTTTATTACTTGGGTTCTAGGGCAGAAGCCCCAAGGCTAGCAATTGCAGGTAATAGGACTTGGCCGGTAATATATCCAGATTAATGATAAAAGGCAGGGACAGAAGATTTAATGAGCATGCCCGCACTGGGAAGTACAGATAAAGGGGCTCAGTGTCCTCAGATCTGTCTCCAAGATGCTGACATGGACTTGAGGTATAAATAAGAGGGAAAACTGGAGTGGGAGATGGGATGAATGCATAATTAGCAATCTTAGTCGAGGTGTGGTCTGCTTGACCATTATCTTCATTCTGGTTCTGGAATGAGGTAGTTCAAGGAAGTTGGTATCATTAACATCAGGTGACTGGTGCATCTGATTCCCATAAAAGGGTTAACCACCACGCCTTTAACCCCAAGCACTCTGCAGGCAGGTGCACAGGATCAATGTAAGTGCAAGGCTCCACCCAAGGGTGTGCATTTTTGGTATGATAAGAAGCCATATGGCACCTTCACCTTTGTATACCTGGGCCAGTTCTAGTTAGCCTTGGGGAGAACGTGGAGGGATCTAGCCTGCCCCCTTGCCAGCAAGTATTTCTGATCTGTTAATGTTGTGTCCCACTCTTTCACCGGCATGTTTAGGACAATGACACAATGACCAAAGAGTGTTTGATGCCTTTGCGGTCTGGAGCAGGGTGTACTGAAAGCTGACAGCAAGATGCTTCAGTTACATCTTGGTGTCTTTCGTCTTGAGAGGGGAAGAGAGAAGTTAGGACTCACCAGCTTTTAGATAGATATTCACTGAGACTAACATACCTCCTTGCAGAGGCAAACAGATGGCTGAAATAAAAAAGAAGAAAATGGTAACAGTGAAGGGAGAGACACCAGGCTGTTAGCTTATATTTTGTTACCTGGTGAGCCCAAGCGAGGGGTCCGGCTTCTCCGCAAAGGCAATTATACCACGGCTGCTTAACTTTTTTCTCTAGCAATCCCCCTTTACTTTAGAATTCTCTGCATGACTCCAGGTATACATAGGCATAAACTAGGTAGGAAAATGAAACATTATCATAAATAATATATATTTTTAAAAACAGCTCTTTGGCATATGTGTGATTTGACCCTTAATGAAAGCCAAGTTTCATGTTACTGAATAACATTAAAGTGGGGCATGCCTTTAGTCCCAGCACTAGGGAGGCAGAAGCAGGCAGATTTCTGAGTCCCAGGCCAGCCTGTTCTAACAGAGCAAGTTCCAGGACAGCCAGTGCTTCACAGAGAAATCCTGTCTCAGAAAATAAATAAACCTTGTCTGAATATTTGATCCTGCAGGGCATAAGGCATCTTCAACGTTGTGAGAGTTGATCAATATTTTGATTTTATAATCAATGCAGAAAAACATTGTTTCAAATAAATGCGTATATGGTGCAGAACAGCCGAAGTATGTTCAGGACCATTTCAAGGCCAAAATTCATTAGATCACTTTAAAAAAAAATTTGAAACTCAAGTCAGCAACTTAAAAATCAATTTTAAAAATTCAACATTCTAACACAGTACACTCCAAAGATATGTTAATCTGCTATGTGCTGAGGATGATTAGAGCAAACTATTAGGGATCTTTTCCTTTCCCACAATTCAATCATCATGTTCCCAGGAAAGCAGAAGACACTGTACATACAGTAAAAATACTGCAACTGGAACATACAATAGTCTCTTCCTGAAGCCAAGGTATTTCAGGCAACGTTTCTTAGCACACACGGCGTGCTCACAGGCTTAGTGCAAAGCACACATGTTGTGTGTTCACAACCCGGGCAGCAGTGAAGTCTCAGAACTCAACAGGGATGAGTGCTGCCAAGAACAGCTCAGATTCATTACACATTTGATGTGGAATTCAGAAACCTTTTACTCTTGCCAAATGTTTCACAACCCCCACATTCAGTTACACTATGTGTTAGGAGTGGTGTTTGGTGTGGAAAATATTCTCTGGTCAGAAAAAGCAGTGGGCCTTATTTCTGAAAAATTCACTTACTTTATGTGTGTGTGTGTGTGTGTGTGTGTGTGTGTGTGCAACAGACGCACAAACTGGGGAGGAGGGCATGTTCACATATACCACATCAGAAATGTAGAAGCCAGCAGGCAACTTTCATGATTTGGTTTTTGCTTTGCCCTTGTTTTGAGGCAAAGCTTCATAAGGCCCTTTCGGTGGTTGCAGTGTGTACTACAGGCTAGCTAGCCTCCGTGCTTCAGCATGATCTTCGGACTCTACCATTTTGTAATAAAGGAGCTGGGATTACAGATCCTTACCACCACTTCTGGCTTTTTACATAAGTTTCAGGATTCAAACTTGAGTCCTACTGATTCATCGCTCTCCCCAGCCCTACCAATGGGCTTTCTGTCAGACTTGAGGGCAGATTCTGACTTAGCCGATAATTATCACTATGATTTGGAGACAAAGGCCTCATTTAGAAATTTTCTAAAATTCCCTTGAGCTGGGAGAAAAAAAAAAATCTCATTTCATGAAATGCCATAGCCCATTAACATGACTAAGGCCTGCTGCCTGACCTTTGAGAACTAGCCCACAAATGGAAAAGTATGCCTTCACCCACGGGATGCAGCACACAACCAACCCTCCGCAGAGATTTAGGCTGAAAGGCTCAAATTAAAAAGACACAAAAGAGCTTTGCATTAACTTCTAGAGGCAGTTTTTCTTCTTGGGACCAGCCAGACACAAAAGGATTTCCCTCAGGAGTCTGGGACACACCCCTCCTGCAGGGTGGGGTTCAGAAAAAGTAGGGAGCTGCTTAAGTTTGGGAAGAACCTTCCGAGCTTTATTAGGGTTGGGACAGAGCAGAGCTGCTGCTGGGAGGGTGACAGCAAGGGTTCACCCTGGGTCTGATGGAGTGGAGCCGCAGGGGTACCCACAGTTCCCTTTGCACATCCGCACACTCAACAGCTCCGAATTCCAGAATCCTGTGCCCAGCTGCTTACCAATAACACTATCAGGGGGGCCTCTGACACCCCATAATGAGAAGTTCCAAACTGAACTCCTCGGTCTATTTGTAAGCCCACTCTCCACAGCCTATCTAGGGACCTAAATAGAACCATTTTTATTGTATTGTGCATGACAGAAACCCAGCGTCCCATCCACTGATAGCTCCTTCTGCTAGGACAGCATCCCTCTGGTTTACGTACTTTGCACTTCATCCCGGACCTGGTCTCACACACTGACAAACACTCCTTTGGGACGTTCCAACTCTCCAGCTGCTTCCTTACTGCTCTCTCTCTGTGCTGCCACTGTAGGCTCTACCTGATGCAGTGGCCACTATTCCTCAGATAAAATCTTTTTTTTAATTTTAATTTTTATTCTTTACATACATTACATTCCAACTGAAGTTTCTCCTTCTTCCCCCATATCCCCTCCCCCCATGTATTCACTCCTCCTCCTGTTTCCCTTCTAAAAAAAAGTTTCTTTTATTTTCCTGTTGTAGTTGTTGTAGGGGAAGCTTACTGCCTTTGCTAACATAGGACTTGCGCTGAAAGCTTCTAGCCTCTATATTATCTAATCTAGACCTAGATTTCTCTGAGACTTACTGTTAAATAAGCCTATCCTTTCTAGCTCCTTCTGAACTCTGGCTGGCTGGTTCAACTCAGCAGTTCTGGCTCAAGCACCTTTCCAAGCTGACTGATTCAATCTGGCTTCTTTCTCTGTCCTGACTAAATTGCTCTACTTGGCCTCAAAGAACTAACTCTGACAATAAGTTTTAATCTCTGGCTCCTTCTCTGTAACATTCTGTCTTCACCTGTGACTAGCTTGTTGTCTCTCTGAAACCTGTCTCTGTACAACTGTCTTGGTAAATCAATCTCTCTCTCTCTCTCTCTCTCTCTCTCTCTCTCTCTCTCTCTGTCTGTCTTTTCCTCCCTCCCTCCCTCTGCACTGTTCCTTCTTATAGTTTCCCTTTCCTCTCTCTTCTCGTGAGAGTTGGGCACATCCTATTCTGTTGACTCTTTCTCTGATTTGCCACTCAATTAGAAATCACTTTTAAATGTCGTGTTTCTCTCTACAAACTAACTTTACTTCCATTGTTTGGAATTAAAGGTGTGTTCTAAGTGTGTGTCTATATTCCAGCCAGAGTAGCCAAGTTGCTGGATTAAAATTCCTCTACAAATACGTACATGTGACTGTAGGTGTGAATTCAGAAGTTGATGTTAGATCCCCTGGAGCTAGAATGACAGGTAGTTGTGAGTCACCTGACTTGGATGTTGGGAACTAAAGTCTGGTCTTCTGGAAGAGCTGTTGTAAACTCTCATATCCATTGAGTCATCTCTCCAGTTCTCCTTGAAGAATTTATAGCATATTCCTTCTAATCAAACACACCAACCCTTGTATAACTTCACAGCTCTGAATGAGACACAGGGGAGCATGTATATTATCTCAGGCTGGGAGATGGGAGAAAACTTGTGCGCTTCAAAGGCAAGATTTAAGAAGATGATGAGAGGAGGGTTCTAGACAGGGGAGGGATGTGACTTATTCTGGGTTCTGGGGCAGGAGGGTTCTGGGGCAGGAGGGGACAGGCAGAAAAATAATCCAGCACTATCAAGTTTCATGAGGGAAATCGATTTTAAGAGGATAGAGAAGCTGACATCTGTGTAGACCATGATTCGGTTTTTTAAAAATCTCTTTAAATTTTTTATTTATTTATTTTACGAGTGTGTGGTGTTTTGCCTGCCTGTATGTCTGTACACCACATGAGTGCAGTGCCCACTGAAGCCAGAAGCATATGTTGGATCCCTGGGACTGAAGCTATAGATTTTTGTGAGCCACCATGCCATGCTGGGCATCAAACCCAGGTCCTCAGCAAGAGCAGCTACTGCTCTACCACTCAGCAATTTTGACACTATGCTAAAGTAATTAGAAGTTATCAAAAAGTTTTGAAGCACTTGATATCAGCCAAGAGGCAGAGGTATGATCTGAAGCATTTCTCTGGGTAGGATGTCCTTGGCTGGCTTTTATTCTTTTGGCACTCTGAGTATATTTGACCATATTGCCTTGTGGTCTCCGTTGGTTTTGATGGAAAAAAAAAACCAACTTTTAATCTTATTAGGGTCCTCTTGTATGTATGTGAGGAGTGTTTTTCTTTTCCTTTTTCTTGATGTTTCAAATTTTTCTCTTTGAAATTCTCTTTCAGCGTTTTTTGCTACGACGGGTCTGCATGTGCACCTCATTGCTTTTGTCCTGTTAGGAACCTATTGAGTTTCTTGAGTTATACAGACCTTTGATCTTCTGCTTATATATTTTTCATTGTTTCCTCTCTCTCTTCCTTAGTCATGTAATCTCTACCATTCCATCTTCATGTTTGCCAATTCATCTTCAGCCCAGACCTTAACTATTGATAAGTGCTATTGACCTCCTCTGGTGAAATTCTAAATTCAGTCTCTGTACTGCCCAAATTCAGACCTGCAACTCTCCATTTGGGTCTCTTTTAAAGTAATTTCTGTCTCTCCACTGGTACCCTATTATAGTACCCATCTTCATGGGGCATGCTTTCCTTTTATTCTCGGCTATGTTTGTGATGTCTGACCATTTTGTCATCTCAGCATCTGCACAAGGAGCCTTCCCAAGGCAGTTTCCACAGCCCTCATTGTTTCCTTGGGTATGGATGACACATTGCTCTGTCTTTGTGTGTCGTTGTGAGGACTTAGCAATACAGTACAAATTTCAGACTTTCCATTTCCTCCCTCACCTGGAACTTGTTTTTTGTTGTTGTTTGTTTGTGTGTTGGTTTAGTGGTTTGCCTAGATTATGCTAATGAAGTCAGTTTGAGTTATTGAGTGAAGCCCTTGACCTCACTCCTTAGAGGGCTTCCAGAGCCTTGGACATGTGTGGTCACCATGGATGCCAGTAGTCTCAGCTGGGCTTTTGTCTCATTCCCTGATCTCTCTGTTAAGCTGCCTGCCTTTGTGAGACTCCACTAATTGCCAGCTGATTGCTTTATTGCTTTTGACAAAGCTCTGGAACATAATTTGCCTGAAAATCTAATCCAATTAAACTGCATCCTTCCGGTAGCCAGAGTTCAGTGTCTGAAGTCTGTTCTGAGCCCAAGAATGTTCTTCTTTGCTGGTTCCTTTTTCCCTCTCCCATAAATACCACTTGTCCTGTGTTTGACCTATGGAACTACCAACCTTGTCTCAATTGTTTACCGCCAAAATCTCCATTATTTCTGAGATATTCTTTAGGCTTGAATTTCCCCAAACTGTTTCAAATGAAGCAGTTCCTTTAGAGAGAGCTTGAGAACTTTGTTTATCAGGACCTGCTTCCACTGGGCAACATTTCTGCTCTGAAAGTAGCCTAGGAACTAGAGCCAGCCTCTTTTGGACTGACACCTTTCTTCTGTGCTCAGGGTGCAAGATGGGGGCAGTAATTTCTGATCTTATTTTGCTTCTCCTTCATTGAAACCTCCACCATACAAATGAGTTGAATGGAAGGCTCTGAGGATCCCATCGCATGCTTTGTGTATGACACAGCCACTACTGTATGGGCGAGCTCAAGAGAGAATGGAGATCTCTGAGGGCTTAGCCCCTCAGACTTTCCAGGAGCAGACTGCAGTTCAGAGCTGTGAGGTCATCAAGATTGGTGACCTAACACACTAGAGGGAAAGCAGGAAGATCCATTTTCTTAGGGTTATTTGACCAAAATAGGGCTCCTGTCATATGAATCACATGCAAGGATGGGAAGAGTCAAGGCCCGGAGTATCCACTGTTCTTCCGAAGACCCAGCAGATTGTCTTTAGTAAATGTGTATTCATTTACCATGTGCCCGTAGGACAAATGGATGAGCATTTAAATAATCTGTTTATTAGCTGTAGCCGATTCTCTGCACAATGGTTTCTTCTCCAGAGCTATTCCAGAAGTAGAAATCCTGGGTTTTAAGCATGAGTGAAAACATCCTCTAGTTGTTGGAGGTGAGGGGAGTGTATTGTATCAGTGGAAGATCTGGGTATAAGCAGACAAATCAGTTAAAGACACAAAGACCAACCAGATGGCTCAATGGGTGAAGGAGCCTGGAACCAAGCTGGAAGCTGAGTTTGATCCCCAGGACCTAGGTGGTAGAAGGAGAGAGCTGACTCCTGCAAGTTGTCATCTGACTACATGTAAGCTGTAGTATGTATTTGTTCAGAGGGATCACTTTATCTGAGACAGAAAACTTTCACAGAAGAAAACATTTAGTCAGAAGTTGAAGGGCAATGCTCATGACACTATGAAGGCAAAGAAATGAAATCTCAGACTCAGCCTACAACTAATTTTTTTTTTTTAGGCAAAAGCAACATTTTAATTAGTAGAAAGTCTTTAAAATATTGGTTGAATTTTACCACTAGTAAGTTATGTTCATTTCTTCCGTTGGTGTCCTTAAATAGAAATCAAGGATAGAAGTGAGCAGATTTGCCCAGATCCAGACAATTCTAATGTTCTGAGAGTCTTTGCACCCATGAATGAAAATCTGAAAGGAATAAATCATGAAAGGAACAAATGCTCCTCCTGCCATATGCTAAATTTGAACCAAGACCAACCAAAGCACTTAATTTGGATTATGTGATTATCCCCTTTTAACCTTGAACTTTCCGCACATCAAATTATAGCTTAGAAGAGGACAGAGGGGGAAAAAGATTTTATTGAGCAAATAATCATTAGTTTGATCATTGGCAAAAATTTCAAAGTTCAGAAACATTGAAATGAATAAGCATCAGCCTGTTCTCCTGTCCTCTCCCTGTAGTTACTTGATTCCTAATAGTGGTTTCCATTTCTTATTCCTTTTTTAAATATATTGGCTGCCCTGGGTCTTACAAAGTGTATGGACACTACTTGATGGACATAGGAAAATGCATTTACCTGCAAAGCATCTCGTTGTGTGAGGCATTCCTCAAAGCTTAAGGGTTCCAGGTGGCAGACGTTTTATCAGGCCTACGGTTTACAAAGGCCATTTTTGTATCTTATTTAGTATTTATAACTTTGAGAATGTCAGCCTCATCTTACTTGTGAAGAAACTGGGCTTTTCTTTTTCACCCTTTTCAGAGAATCAAGGGAAAACACTAAGACTTCTTTCTCCCTCCAGAGTGTTCATAACCTACTGTAGCATGGAGAGGTTAAATAGAGCAAAGGAGAAATCAAAGACTGTGTACTTCTCTTCCTGAGATTGAGTCTCTAAGGAGGAACCCACTTACTCCAGGGAATAAGGCGTGCCAAAGGGTCCTGCCTCATCCCAAAGCCAGATGCTCCAAGATTATTGCTGTCTGCCAAGACTAAGAGAAAGATTTTTTTAACAAACAAACATTTATTTTATCTCATTTTATTTTATGTGTATGGTTGTTTCTCCTGTTTGCATCTCTATGCACCACATACATGCAGTTCCACAGAGGTCAGAAGAGGGAGTTAGACACCATGGAACTGAAGTTACAGGCAACTGTCAACCAGCCCGTGGGTGCTGGGGATCAAACCCAGGTCCTCTCCAAGAGTAGTCAATGCTCTTAAACCAGCAAGTCATGTCTTTAGCCACAGATAAAATATTTTTAACAAGTTAGCCCCTGTTCAAACTTGCAGTCAACATTCATGTCACTGTATTTGATAGGTTAAAAAAATACACCTTCTGAATTGATTTTTTAAAAGGTCTTCAGTTGTCAATGTCTTTGAGCACCTGGCATAATAATTTCCTCTCTAGGAAAATGTCTTCATGCTAGATGTCAAAATTCTCTGTATTTAATTGTGTGTGTGTTCGTGTGAGTGTGCATGTGCATGTGTTACAATGTTACAAAAGACTGAACTTTAGCAAATGCTTTAATACTGAGCTATAATCATCCTCTCATTTGGTTTGTGTATTTTCAGACAGGAATTTCTCTCCCTACAGTACCCAGGCTAGCTTTAAACTTTCTAAATTGTGAGAATTAAAGGCACCACCAGGCCCAGCCCTGAGTGTCATTCCCCTCCTCCACAAAATGAGTAGTACATATCAAAATAAATAAATAAACAAGCCACGAGAATTAGAAAGAAGAACCATTATGGAACAAACAGAATTTCTGATATTGGAATTATGAGACCAAAGTTACAAAATGACTATACTTAAGACAACTGTGCCTACTAGGTTGTTGTTGTTGTTTTCAAATAGCTGAGAAATGAAGCATTTTAAGAAATCCCCACAGAGATGTCATCTATTATTAGAGAAAAGTGAAAAGGAACAAGAAAGCACAAAAAGAAATCTAACACATTCTAAAAAGAATGAATGTCTCTATAAATGAAAATTATAATACTTGAAATTAAATACTCAATAACATATTAAACATAATTGAAGGCAGAATAATTGGAGTAAAAATAGGTTAGTTATAATTACCCAGAATGTGACAAGAGATAAAGGTATAAAAACTATGACCACTAGGAGGCCTGAGGCTAGAAAGGGAAAGTCTGTGCAGGTTCCACAAGGGGACAGAGAGGCAGCAATTCCTCCCGTGTCTCTTTATTTTTATGATAAAGTTATTTAAGCACACATGAAAGAAAAAAGCAAAGACTATGCTATAAAGCCCATATGTCCACTCCCCAGACACCAGTTGTAAAAGCTCTGCCGCATTTGTTCATTTCCGTTCATTGTTGATGTATTTTAGAGCGGTTCCCAGAAGTCACATCATGTTGCTCTTGGAGGCGGTATTTGAATACTGAAATGCTGGAACTTTTCTAAAACGTGCAAAAGATACCACGCACAGATCCCTAAGTCCCAGCCTTGCCTGATCAGGGTCAGGAAAATAAAACTACACTGAAAGATCTTTTCAGAAACCTGAGAAAAATGAGAGAAGCTATGACAAGAAGCCATTAACTTGCTTAAAGCTCATGGATAGCTGAGTCACTTTCAGGGCCACGTAGCCTCAAGTTTGCCATCTTTTTCCAGTACTAAGCCACGAATTCCATTCAGAGAATTCTTAATCTTTTTAAAAGTGTATTTAGGTATTTAGCCCTTTTTATTTCTGTGATTATGTGAATGAGTGCGTGCGTGCGTGTGTGTATGTGTCTAGGTGCACACAGAGGTCAGAAGAGGGCATTGATCGACTAGCCTGGGCCTACAGTTGGTTGTGAGCTACCTGACATTGGTGCTGGGAACTGAACACTGGTCTTCTGCAAGAGCTCTTAACTACTGAGCCATCTCTCCAGCCCCAAGAATTTATGTCTTTCATCTTCTTTCAGAATCAAGACTAGAAAGGACTAATATCCAGCCTTTTACTATTCTATTTTTACCAAAGGATTAAGACCAAGCAGGGACCTCATAGCTCATAACTTTAAGTAATTATTTTTACAGATGAGAAAACTGGTCCTTCCTAAAAAAAAGACTTAGTGAGGCTCACAGCTGGTGGTTATACTAGTTACTTTTCTTATTGCTATGTTCAACTACCGTGTGTGTGTGTGTGTGTGTGTGTGTGTGTGTGTTTGTGTGTATACACATATGGAAAATAGAGATATATTTTGAGACATCGTTTCCTTGGGTAGCCCTGGCTGTACTGGAATTTGTTCTATAGGCCAGGCTGACCTTGAACTCACAGAGATCTGCCTGCCTCTGCCTCTTGAATATAGAAAATAAATTTAAAGGAAAATTACCAGAAGCTACATAAGGAAGGAGATACTGTGCTGGTCCATGATTTCAGAGGGAACAGTCTGCCGTGGAGGGAAAGACACGGTGGCTCCACCCATACAGGTGGGAGCAAGAGCATCTCACATCTTGGTGGGTCAAGATCTAGAACAAAAACCTCAGGCAGGTATAGCCATCAAGGCCCATCTATTGTGGTAGCAGAAGCCCAAGTGCAAGGCTCAGCAACAGGCTCACACATTGAGGACGAACTTCCCAAAAACATGAAACTAGAGGAGATCTTTTAGATTAAAACCATAGCAACTATTTTTGCTTAAATTTCCAGAAAGCTTCAGTTTATGCTAGAAATTGTCAGCAATTTCTAAATTTTCTGAAATAAGATAGCTATCAGGAAGATATTTAATTTTTAAAAATTTTTATTTATTATTGGCTATGACCCGATGCATGTGCATGAGTGACATAATGCATGTGTGGAGAGTACAGGACAATTTTCTGTGTATTAGGTCTCTCCTTCCAGTATGGGTTCCAGAGATTAAACCCAGGCCATCAGACTTGTATTGCAATTGACTTCTGGACCATGTTGTTGACCCAAAAAGTGTATTTGTTGTTTGGTTTGGTACAGCTTTTTGTTGTTGTCATTGGTGGTGGTTTGTTTGTTTGTTTGTTTGTTTGTTTTGAGACAGGCTGTCACTATGTAGCTCTTGTTCTGGAATTCAGTATGCAGACTAGTCTGGTCTTAGACTCAGAGATCTGTCTGTTTCTGCTTCCTGGATGCTGATTAAAGGCATGCACCCCGACATCCTGATAAGAAGTCTTTTAAATACTAACTAAACTCCCTAGAGGGTTGGAGAGATGGCTGAGTGGTTAAGAGCACCAGCTCTTTTGGTAGAGGACCTGGCTCCAGTTCCTAACACCCACAAACCACCTCATAACCATTTGTATCTCTAGTCCTAGGGAATTTAACCCCCTCTCCTGGCCTCTGGTGTCACTGCATGCCCATGGTGCACAGACACAAATGCAACCAAAACATTCATGCATACAAAATGGTGGTGGTGGTGGTGGTGGTGGTGGTGGTGGTGGTGGTGGTAGTAAATGTTTTAAATTTAAAATTTGATTGGAAAAAAGTAGATCTCTTTCAATATTTGTTGAATGTCCTAAAGACAGAAATTGGATGAACTTAAAAAAAAAAAATCAGAGAAGCAAATGAATGCCTCTGGCTCTGGTAAGTTTAGGAGTTACCAGAATTGATGGAGAAAATCCATTAATGGTTGAGGATTAAAGGGACTATGGGAATATGTATGCTGACATTTATTTATAAAGTAAACTAGAGATTGTTGAAAAGTATGAAAACAGAGACTGTTTTAATCAAACTTTGCATGGAAGATAAGAATTCAATTACGGACCGTCAAAATTCACCAAAAATCACCACTTTCCAATACCTATTTTCAAATTTCCAGAAGCCATTCATAGTTACAGAATTTTCAGAAAATATATCTAATAAAAACCATCAGTAGCCGGGCAGTGGTGGCGCACGCCTTTAATCCCAGCACTTGGGAGGCAGAGGCAGGCGGATTTCTAAGTGCAAGGCCAGCCTAGTCTACAGAGTGAGTTCCAGGACAGCCAGGGCTACACAGAGAAACCCTGTCTCGGGGAAAAAAAAAAAAAAAAAACCATCAGCAACTAATTGTTGGCCATCATCAAGATACTACCATTTCTTGCTTGTCTTATACCCACCCACACAAAGGCTTTATAACCACTGTGGTAAACATCCTCATGCATCAGTCTCTGTGCAGACCCTGTAATTTGCTTTGAGTAAATTTCTATAAGTGAGATTATAAAAAAAAGAACTTCCTAAGGCTCATGATATATTACTAAATTGACATTCAGAAAGGTTGTAACAATCCATATTCCTTTTTTTTCTTTTTTTTTTGGTTTGGTTTTTCGAGACAGAGTTTCTCTGTGTAGCCCTGACTGTCCTGGAACTCACTCTGTAAACCAGGCTAGCCTCGAACTCTCGAACTCAGAAATCCGCCTGCCTCTGCCTCCCAAGTGCTGGGATTAAAGGCGTGCGCCACCACCGCCCAGCAACAATCCATATTCCTAAGAACTTTATTTAACACAAAAAAAATCATGAAGTTCAATGCATTGGCATTTCTTCATTCCAGTACAATAGAGCATGTGAGGACTCTTATGCAGTCACTGAGAATTATGCTTTAGAAGTATCTACAATGACCAGAGAATGTAACAATGTAGCATTCTATTTAAAAAGTATTAAACTGAAAAGAAACATACTAAAAGAATGATGATGGTCAGGAGACAAGGAATAACAGTCAACAGATTCCTTAAGAGATTGGGCCTTGGATCCCAGATTTCCAGCTTATAGTCTTAGGCCTGTGTATATATATATGACTTCTTTAGATCTTGGTTATCTCCTTTAGAGAAAGAATGATAAAGGGAGGAGGGCAGAAAAAGAAAGTGACAGGCAGAAAGAGAGGGGGACAACTGTGAAAATAAAGTAGGTTCAGAATGAGGATTAAATACAGGAGCAAAGGTGCACCTCCTGGGATGCAGTAAGTGATCAGCAATGGCTTGTTGTTGTTTATTGTCACCTGCATATATTTAAAAATACTGTTGTGTGTTCTGGTAATTAAAAACCTCTACTGGGGCTGGAGACATGGCTTAGTCAAGTATTTGCCATGCAAGTATGAGTGCCTGATTTCTTATCTCCACCTGAAAACTGGACACAGCAGTGCAACATTTGTAGCCACAGAGCTCAGGAGGCAGAGGAGGGGATTCCTGGAGCTCAAGGGGCTGGACATTCTAAACAAGTGATGAGCTGGCTTGCTGAAAGGCACCACCTCCAAACACAGGGCAGCGAGGCCGAAGACCTGGTGTGTGGGTTCAGAGCACATACTGCTCTTGCAGAGGACCTGAGTTTGGTTCCCATGTTGGGTGGCTCACACCAGCCTGGAACTTAGGCTCTACAGCTCCAATGGCCCCTTCTGAACTCCTTGGGAACTTGCACTCAAATCAGCGTGCGCACATGATTCTTCTTTGAAAAGATAATGATAATTCTCCACTTTTAGTTTGCATTTCTGTGTTGCTATGGCCTAGCTTCCCAAAAGGCTCATGCATTGAAGGCTTGAATCATGAAAGCTCTGACTTGCTTTGTGATTTAATCGCTTCAAGGGTCTGCAATTGAATACACTACGGGAGGCAGAAGAACCTGTGGTTTGTGGAGCTTGGTGGAAAGATTCTGAAGGATGTCTTGTTCTCCACTTCTGCTTTTCTGCCTCCTGTCCATCACAAGCTGAAAAGATTTGTTCTAGCTCAACCTCCTCACCAATATGTTCTGTGTCATTGCATACTGGCCTAGAAGCAACGGAGCCAAGTGACCATGGAATGAAATATCTCAATCCAGGCGCCAAAAGTTGCTTTCTCAGACATTTTGACACAGCAATGAAAAGTCGATTGGCATATCTTTGTTTATCACTCTGAAAAATAAGGAATACAGCCTTAGGGGCTTCCCTGGTTTCAATGACTTAGAGTGAAGCAACAGTTTACATATAGTGAGTGCTTACTGTCTACCATGAACTGTAGAATCCTAAGCCAAGGCAGGAGGGTGTGTGTGGGGTGTCAGTGGCTAGCCTGGGGCAAAATGGGGTGAGGGGGTAAAGAGCATGATCTCCTGATAACTTGAAAAACAAAATAGGCATGTCTAACATCTCTATGTAATACATTGTTCAGTAAGCATACGCTTTAATTCAGGAAAATATACATTATGGCAGCCACGGTGTACAGCTATAATCCTCACTATTTGGGAGGCAGAGGTAGGAGATCATGAGTTAAGGGATTGGCTAGGCTATTTAATGAGTTCAAGGTCAGCTGAACAGCTTGGAAAGACCCTCTCAGATAGATAGATAGATAGGTAGATAGGTAGATAGATAGATAGATAGATAGATAGATAGATAGATAGATGAATGGAAGAATGGGTGGATGGATGGATAGATAGGTAGGTATATCTCGGTGGTAGAGAACTTGCCTAGCATGTATTAATCCATAGGCACAATCCCACAACTGATCAGAAAAATGGGAAAAACTGTAATTTTAAAAACTGAAATGTATTCTTTTATGTTCAGGATGAGGACCCCGTGTATCTCCATATTTCATCCCCAGCTGACTATGCTCTTCTAAATTGTTAATATCTTATGAAAAGTGTGAAATGGATTAAGTAAGTGATCAAGGCTGGCAGTAACATTTGAAGCCAGTGGATTAAAAGTGCACAGGATCCAGGCTGGAACCTCAGGAGGATTCTCCTTCAGCCTGAGGATGCCTGTAATTTGGAGAAGGACCCCACAGTCAGTGATTTGCAGAGCTGCTGACATTTGTCTAACTCCAGATCCCCAATGTAACTGATACATCCGGGTGTTTGAGTTCTTAAGAAGAAAGGAAAAGAGGGGAATAAAGATGGTGAACTTCAGGCTCACGCGTGCCTTGTGCCTTGCTTGGGAGAGCCCCTTACCTTTTCAATGAATCTCAGGTCCTAGATTGTAAGTCTTCTCTACCAATACTCTCTTGAGTGATGGCCTAGGGGCCTGATGGAGCGTATGCACCCTTCTGAAGAAGCAATTTATTTTTCTTTCCCAGGAGGGAAAAAGTTCATTGGGCTTCTAAATAAGATGTTTCTCTTCTGTCCCTTAGCCACTTTCATCCACATTTAACTTTTTGGAAATAATATTGAGGACTAACTATTGGTGCTTTGAAGAGGATGAGGTGGAGGACCAAATGGCCTGCTCATAGGCTGAAAAAAAAAGCATCCTGCTCACGTGCTATGTGTGCCTTGACATTTACCTGTGTGCAAGGCATGCTCCAGTGTTCATGGAGGTTTTAAAGATGAGACCACAGCTAAGCCACACCCCTGGTTCCCCTGCAGTTGTAACCTTTCCTTCCCTGTAGAGTCATGAGGGAGTTGTGCTGGGCAACAAATGAAGAAATCTGATGACGTCAGGGGAAGGATTGGTGAGAGAGTCGGTTAGGCTTAATCACTGGGAGTGTTGAGAGCAGAAAACTGAAGTCTCTGCTCTGGCAGCATTTCAACCAGAACCTGAGGAGAGGGGAAAAACAGTCAAGCAAACAAAAACAAACCAACCAACCCACGGAAGGCCTTGCATTTCTAGGACTATGAATGAATGAGACAGAAAGAGAGGGAGAAAGAAGAAATGACAAGAACTGAGAATTTGGGCCAGCAAGATGGCTTCGTGGCTAAAGGCACTTGTGGTCAACCCTAATGACCTGAGTTCAGTCCCAGACCCATGTGGTGGAAGGAGAGAAGTGACACCTTGAAGTTTCCCTCTGACTTCCACACCCATACACCCATACGAAATAAATAACTGTAACAGAAGTTTTAAAAAGAACTGAGACTTAATCAGCCTTAAGGATGTGTGATGTGCATAGAAGGCTCTTGTACTTTCCACACAAACATCTAATGACAGTCTTCTTCTTCCTCACTTAGAGTCAGGGGGATGACTTAGCAGATGAACCAAAGGGATCCATAAGGTGGTCAAAAAATGGATGTACTAACCAGAGTCAAGCGCAGAGTTCTTAGAACCATAGGGTGGCTGTCTCCCCAAACCATAGTCAATTATACCCCAGACAGGACTATGATATTGTAAAGAGAACCACAGTAGATAAGGGTTCAGACGCCGGGGTCAGATGACCTGGATTTGGATGATAGTCCTGCCGTTCTCTAGATATTGGACAGTCGGGAAAGTCTTCCCTTATAGGAGTGACTGAGAGCCGGATTACCAAATCTTTCCTCTACCTCCTGCCCCTGTTTATGTGGGAGGATATGACTGGTCCTGGTAAGACACAGCAACAAAAAACAAAATGAGTCATTTTGGTGCTAAACTGATTTTTAAAAATGTCATGGGTCACATTCGGTATCCTATATGATGTGAGGGAGAAATACCCCAACCCCTTTAACACAAGGCTTTGGCCTCACCCCTTGCTGGCCATGAAGTGGCATAGGGTCAAGGGAAAGATGTCCTCTCTACCCCCCAACCCCTCACTGCCTGACACAGACTGGAGAGCTAGTCTTGCCTCTTGTCTGGGCACCAGTGGGAGAGCTGGCCCTGAGGGTATGGGAGCTGGCGTTGGTTGCAGCACTCAGGAGAGCTGTTCCTGCCCCTCCCCTTGACAGCACAGTAGAGCTGACCCTGGTGAGCTGGGTATGGGTGAGCCAGTCCCTGATGAACATGGGAGAGTTGGCAGGCTGACCAACTCAGCTCCCACTCAGGCCCAGATCCAGAGCTTTGAGTTGACCTGCCTCAATATCTACCTAATCTATGAGCTGCTATAACTGATGAAGGTACTGGTCCTCCAGAACCTACACTGCAGGATCTCCATGATGTGGGGTAACAGCAGGATAGCTGAGAGGACTCCTAGTGAGGATCTAGTGCTGATAGTGTAACAGAAGCCAGAGACTTCCAACCAGACCAACGACTCACTGCAATGAACATTTTGCAAGAAATGCTGTTTGGGCAAAAGGGTACATACTATGTGACACACCGGAACTACTTCCACTCGAGATTTTTTTGTTTGTTTGTTTGTTTGTTTATTTTGGTTTTTTCGAGACAGTGTTTCTCTGTGTAGCCCTGGCTCTTCTGGAACTCACTTTATAGACCAGGCTGGCCTCAAACTCAGAAATCTGCTTGGCTCTGCCTCCCATGTGCTGAGATTATTATTTTTTTTTATTGTTGTTTGTCTGTTTTCTTTTGCAGGGAGATTGCAAGCAGAGGACTGTTATGGGGGGGACAGGGAGATTGGGATTTGGGAGTGTGATGTGAAATTCACAAAGAATCAATAAAAGGTTTAAAAAATGTGACTTTGAAGGTATAGTCATTATCCCAGCATAATCAGCTCTATATACATTATTTTTATACCGGTGCTAATTGCTAAAATGGTGATTTAAACAAAAACTGTGCCCCATACCAGAGTAGACTACTTAACATGCAGGATGATGAAAAAAGATGTAAACAGGAAATCTGGGTAAATTATTACTTTTTCTTTCTTCTTTTTTCCTAAAGAGGAGGAAAGTGGACCTTGTGACTCTGAAAGACTCCTCTCCACCTACTGCAGTGATCTGCTATTTCTCATTCTTGCTTCCTTTCTGCCCTCAGGATTTGATAGCTACATTGGTGACTCTTCCACATCAAAGGCTTTCCTGGTTGATCTCAGACAGGCCAGAAGCAGGACTAACAGAAACTGAAGACAGGCATACATTTTTTTTCCGGGAATGCAGAGCCAGTGGTATGAGAACCTTGACATTAACCTCTTTTTTCCACTTCTGAAGAAGCCAAAACCAAAACTGTCCAGAAGGGAGCCCAGGGAGGCTGTCGACAGCCATGAGCGGGCCCTCTGGGATGGGAACAGCATGTCGCTTTTGCTTTAGTACTTTTTAAAAACATCTTTTTACATGCCTACAACTAGCTGAAGGGGAGTGAGAGAGCAAAACTGTCAGGCCAGCAGCATCTTAATTATGGAGATTAGAAATATTTTATGCAATTGACACAGACTCTTCAAAATTATATAGCATTAGGGAAAATGACTGTCTAGCACCAACGAGAAGGGAAGAAAAGCACTCAGGGAAAGAATAGGTGAATTTTGACAGTTTGTCCAATAAAATAATGCTAGTTAGCACAGGAAACTTTAAAAACAGACTCATGCTACAGCTTCCGTTGCCTGACACAAATCTCTTAACAGGACTAGAGGGAAGCCAGGAGTGACAGTAGCTAAGTTTCAGATTGCCAATCCAGCCAGACCTCACAGCCTCCTCCAGATTCCCCCACTTCATTCTGCAATGTCACACTCACTCTGGGCTACCAGCTATTGGAGCTCTTGGGAATTGAGTGAGTGGGCAATCAAGTGAGGTTTGCTTTCTGGGGAGCCTGTGTCCTTTGCTCAGAGTGAGAAATATCAGTTAGAATCCCCGAAGTGCTACCTTGCTATGTGTTCTCAAAAAAGTCTAATTACTTCCCATGACCTAGCAATTTCCTGCTGGGCACAGGAGCATCTGCTGCTGTAAGAACTGAGGCCCACTGAGAGCATCCTGAAGACTGAATGCTCTGGTTAAGAATGTGGAGGACACCATCAATCACACTTAAGCACCATTTTGTTGTATTGAGCAGGAGTTGATGAGCAGGGTCATTGTCTTTACACCTACTGTTTTTATTATTTAATCTCTTCTCTTTGTAGTCTTTCTTGGGGTGTTATCACAGTGTTTACTTTAAAAAAAGAAGCTTACTCTTGTGTTGTTCTGGTCAAAATCATCTGGGTCATCTTGTACATAGAAAGTGCAAGACCTATAGCCTTTGGATGTTACAGGGTCACATAGATGGATGACACTGGACCCAGTGAGAGGACACTCGGTAGGGCTCTACCAGGGCTGTTGGTAGAGTGCTTTCATAGCACATACAAAGCCCTGGGTTTGATCCACCAGGTGTTATGGTACATGTGGGTAATCTGAGCGCTTGAGAAGGCAGGATTATCAGAGGATTAAAGGACAGTCTCTACTACATAGTAAGTTTGGGGCCAGCCTAATGGACACGAAGTTTGGTTACAAACAAGCAGAATATCCAATGAATAATCATCACTCATAATCATCACAGTTTTATAGAACATTTGAAACTCCCTTCCTCCTGTCCACATAGTGAGTTCAAGGCTAGCCAGGGACACATGAGTTCATGTAGCAGTGGGGTAGTGTAGACTGAGCCAACAGAAGGGCCCGAAAACATAACATTCCATTGCATATGTTCTTTTGACAATATGACTCTGACATTTCTTCCACTCTTTTCTTGAATTCAAATGGGCCTGTGACTAGCCTAAAAACTGATGTCATGTGCTTCCTAAGGTGGGTTATGAAAAGTAACACTGTGTCAACCTTATTCCTCCTGGGAAGCTTGGTCTTGGAACCTAGCCACTGTGCCACAAGACAGCCCAGGTCACATAGCAAAACCCCAAGTAGGTATTTTGGCTGACAGCCAACAGCCAGCATCGACTGCCAGGCTTTTCTGACTGTGGAAACCTCAAGATAATATCTGTGCTATCTGCTTTCTATTGTCGCCACCTGAGATCCATCCAAGTGAGATCTGCCTAGCTGAGTCAACTCAGCCTGCAGACAGCTGAAAGACAGTAACAAATGATGGCTATTGGAAGCCATTGGCCTTAGTTTAGTTTGTGGTACAATGTATACCTGAGATGGTGAATGGATCCTACCCGTTCCTTAGCCTACATGGTTACCTAAGATGTTTTACACCTAAGCAATCTCTTTTGTGCCCTTCCTGCATTCTCCAGTTAGCCAAACCTATTTGTTCAGCTTAAAGGTTGCTTCTTCCATGAGGCCTTTCTTAATCATAAGATTTAAGTGTCCTCTCTTATTTCTCTGCCTACAGCACAGTTAAATCCCTGCCTCTTCCCACTCCAAGATCCATGCAGTCTCACAGACATTTTATCAAAATGGTCACTGAATCATTTGAACAACAGTAGATGCTTTTGCTCGAAGTATCATCTATAGATAATTCAGAAAGTGCTGAACTGTACGATAGACTTTTCCTGGGGAGACCCAACATACTCTTGTTCTCACCCCAGAGAAGGGAGCCTATGCAGACCAACTGCACCAATGCAATTGCACCAATGTCTGATTTGGTGGACCAATGAGTTTTTATCAGGGTTGCTAACTGGAGAATGAGTGAGGCGTTAGATGATAGTGAGTTCAAGGCTAGCCAGGGACACATGAGTTCATGTAGTGGTGGGGTGGTGTAGACTGAGCCAACAGGAGGGCCCCAAAACATAACATCCCATTGCATATATTCCTTTGACAATATAACTCTGGACATTTCAAAGGAGCAGAGATGGCTCATAAGTAGCTGTGCCAAGCACACCTCAATGTGGGCGATGAACCTTCAAAACTGCAACCCTGCAGTGCAAACTTCTTTTTCTTTGATCAGTAGTTTGGCTGGTTAGTCTCCATCCACACTAATAGGGGTCTTAAGAGTCTTAGGTTTTTAAAATTTATGACTTTTTTAACTTAACTTTTTTTTCTCACCTCCCTTTATGTCTGAGGTTTCTTTAGCTCCCTTTCCTTCCTGGAGCAAATATTTCAATTATGAGGGAATGTTGCAATTAGACTGAACAGGCCTTAAACCAGCTTCCCTTTTGTCTGCTTCTGCCTTGCCCTGGTTTATCCCTAATATTCCTTTAAGTGAGTCTGAATTCCTGCATTGGAAATGTAGTCCCCAACAGGACAATGCTGGAAGGGGGAGTCTTTTGGGAGTTGTTTATGTCATATGGGATGTGTCCTGAATGGATTCATTCCATTGAAGAAAGCGAGCTCACTCTTTCCTACCCTGTGGCCATGTGAGGACGCAGCAGTCACTGCATTTTGCCCTTTTGCTTTCTACCATGGAAAAATGCAGGGGGAAGACCCTCAGCAGATACCAATGCCATAATCTCAGACATTCCAGTCTCTGAAAATGACAAACAATAAATTCCTGTTCTTAATTAATTAGTCTCAGGTTATTTGTTATAGCAACACTAAACAGACTAATGGAAACTTCATCTCTTCTGCAAAGGTATTTATAATAAAAAGATTATTCCTTCACAATATATTGTGAAGTATAAATTCCTTCTCATAGACAGATATATACATATACTATACATATACATGTACATATACATATATATGAGATGGTATCTCATCATAATACTGATTTTTAACTTACTTTGATAGTTGTGGTGGTTTGAATGAGAATAGCCCCCAAAAGTATATACATTTGAATGCTTGCTCACTAGTTGGTACAACTATCTTTAGAAAGAATTAGGAAGTGTGGGCTTGTTGGAGGTGTGTCACAAGGGGTGGGCTTTGAGATTTCAAAAGGCCACAGCAGGTCCAGTTCCTATCTCTTTGCCTACATGTTGCAGTTCAGGGATCAGATTGAAGTTCTTAACTACTGCCCCATGGCCATGCCTGCTTGTCTGCTGCCATGTTCTCTGCCAGGACAACCCCTGTGAAACTGAAATCAAACTCACAATTAAATGCTTTTTAAAAAATATAAGTTGGCTGGGCAGTGGTGGCTCATGCCTTTAATCTCAGCACTTGGGAGGCAGAGGCAGGCGGATTTCTGAGTTCGAGGC
>NW_021604782.1:3584836-3595251 GCF_004785775.1 Grammomys surdaster
TATATATATATATATATATATATATATATATGTTGGTTTGGTTATGGTGTCTCTTCACAGCAATTGAACAATAACTAAGACAATAGTATATTGAAATCATGAGGTAGGTATATCATCATTATAGCAGGTCCATGTCAGTGAATATAGATTACATCTTTTTTTTTTACTTTTACATTTATATAGTATTTCCTATATTTTGGCAAATACATAACCAGTCTTCTATACTATGGAAGTTTAGGCTTTCCTCAATTTTTCTTTATTAAAAATACTGGATTGTGATGGGACATCCCCAGGGAAAGAACTGCTTAGTTAGAAGAGATGTAGCTTTTAAATTTTATACAGATTCTTGAATTCCTCTCCAGGAAGAGGGCCATATTTATATCCCCATCAATCATGGATAGGGTGCTATGATATTCCCTGATGCTGGTTATTATTAAGCTTTTAAATCGTCACCAATTTGTTAGGTGAGAATGATATCCTCTAATTTTTTTAACGTACAGTTTTATGATCAGGGAGACTGAGCACCTCTTCACATTTTATTAGTCCTTGTATTTCTTTCACTGTGGCATGCTTTAGCTGCTTTCTCTTTTTAAATGGGAATTCATGTGTATTTCATAAACCTCTTATATGGACTCTGCTAATATTATTTATGCTTGTTTGTATTCTCTTGTGGTATCATTTGCATCAAGAGGTTTTAAAATGTTTATGCAGTTAATTCTTAATCTGTCTTTTGATAAAGTATCAGGATACACTGTCTCCCAGAAAAATGTCCTCTGTTTAAAATTAGACATATTGGATTTGAGATGGTTGATTACCTGAGTGAGCCTAGACCCTTCCTGGTAGAAGGAGGGCACTGATTCCTGGAAGCTGTCATCACAGTTCCACATGCATTCTGAAGCCCAAGTGCACACAAACCCATGCTCTAAATAAATAAGCAAATAAATAAATGCAAAATTTAAACTTAAAAAGGACACACTTGCCATGCGGTGGTGGCGCACGCCTTTAATCCCAGCACTTGGGAGGCAGAGGCAGGCGGATTTCTGAGTTCGAGGCCATCCTGGTCTACAGAGTGAGTTCCAGGACAGCCAAGACTATACAGAGAAACCCTGTCTCAAAAACAAACAAACAACAACAACAAAAAAAGGACACACTTAAGACATTTTATAGGAAAAAAATACTTTATAAAAGGAAACATTTAAAATTTGAGAAGCACTTTCTTTAGAAGCACTTAAGATACTTCTTAAAAAGTCTAAATTCCAAGAGATCCATTGACAAAATGTTTTTATTTGTAAGTATTTCTGGGTGTCAAATTAGTTTTTGGTATCTGGTACACAGTGGGAACTTGCATGATAGAGGTAAGAATGTAAGAGTAATTAGGAAAAAAAATTGATATAACAATTTTCATAGACAAAACAATCCCCCCCTCTCACTTTCAGAAGGATTTATTTTGGCTCATGGTTTTAAGGTAGGTTGCAGGAGCTTGAGCTAGCTGGTCACATTGCATGGGCAACACACAGCCAGAAAGTAGAGTGATGAATGTTGTTACTCTCCTCATTCTCTGTTTTATTCAGTCTGGGACCCCAGCCCGTGAAATGTTGCTGTCTGCAGTTAAGGAGGATTTTCTCACTTCACAGACATGCCTAAAGGTTTGATTGATTTTAAATCCCACCAAATTGACACTCTGTATTAATCATGCTAACATTGAGTTCCGTCTTCCTTTTCTTAGCCCTTCTCTGACCTGAGTTACTGTCTATGTTACATGATTTCATTATGGTAAATTACATATGACATAAACTTTACTGCCTTAACCATCTGCCTTAACGGTACACAGTCAGGAAAGAGAGGCCACTATCTCCATCTCCTTTCATTTAGTCCAACTGGAACTCAATACCTATTACAAGTCCCGCCCAGCATTTTCTTTTCTATCACTCTGATGGTTGACACTGTGCCCTGTATAGCAGTGAACTTGGATGATGCTTGTCCTTGTGTGACTGACTTGCTTTACTTTGTGGATTGCTCTCATTTTTCACCTGTATTTAGTGGATGTTAGAAATCCTAGTCCAGTGGAGATGGTGATCACAATGCAACAAGAATGGGAAACACTGTGGTACAGTTAGTGATGGGCCTTCTCTGAGTGGCTGTAGCATGTACACTCATCCCTCTTGTTGTGCTTAAACTATACACTAATTCTTGGCTTAACACCACCCACTTGCCCTTCAATAGAATGTAAATGATGCCTTTCTCTATCTAGGAATGTGGCTGTTATATAGGCTCAAGAAACACATTGCTAAATAAATGTGTTTCCCTATTCATTAGATTGTCTCCTTCCTTTTCAGTTTAGTATTTACAACCTTGCCTCTATTTCTCCTACGTTCTTACCTCACTATCCCTAACACTACCTGCCAACACTATTCTTAGGTTAGTAATAGCTTTAATCCTGAGGGCTGATATTTTGGTCCATGTCACCTTATCAAAATCACATTTAGCTAAGAAGATGTCAATTTAAAAATTACAGAATGAGTTGAATGACTACAAAAGAATGTAAGCCCTTTAAAAAATGCAGTAGGGAAATGTGTTTTACCCCTCTAAACAAAAGTTTACAGCCAACAGTTTGTAAAGAATATATTTACATTGTCTGATCTTGCAACAGAAACCCCCAAGTAAAACAAGAAATAAAATTCAGAATGTGATGGTTTCGGTATACTTGGCCCAGGGAGTGGCACTATTAGGAGGTGTGGCCTTGTTGGAGTAGATGTGTCACTGTGGGTGTGGGCTTTAATACCCTTGTCCTAGCTGCCTGGGAACTAGTCTTCTCTTATTTGCCTTTGGAACATTATGTAGAACTCTCAGCTCCTCCTATATCATGCCTGCCTGGATACTGCAGTGCTCCCACCTTGATAATGGACTGAACCTTTGAACTTGTAAGCCTGCCTCAATTAAATGTTGTCCTTATGAGAACTGCCTTGGTCATGGTGTCTGTTCACAGCAGTAAAACTCTAACTAAGACACAGTTACACAGTAACACTGGAAAAACATAAATTTACAAATGTAGGCAGGTACAGTTAAGGAGTGAAGGAATTAGCAATCTCTAGACTTGCCAGAACAATGATATCTTTTTCTGAGTATGTGTCCAAATTCAGGAGAGATCTTTCCCAGAACATCTTTCACTCTTGAACTTACCTGGAAACCTGAAATACATTTCTGAGGTCTCAAATAGAACCTGCTCTTGGCTCTCTTGTAATGAATGAACAGCTACAGCCTTTGGTTACAATTAGTTTTTGATTCGGGAGTATTTCCCAGGGGTAATCTGTGAATGTTCTTAGGGAGGTTGGTGAGGCAGACCTGGAAGCTGGGGCTCAGCTGAAGGGATTGTGCTCCTGTGGGATATAGCTGTGAACACAGTATGTCAGAACGTAACACAGCCAACGCACCAAATGCCATGTTTTTAAATTAGAGGGTTGAGTGGGTACACATACACACACACATACACCACTCATGTATAGATCCATTTATGACATTCTCCCCTCCTCCACCTCAAGCCTGACCTCACGTGAACAATGAGTCAGGCTTTACTGAAATCACTGGAAAGACCATTAGTTCTGTATTTCCCTTCAGTGAGTGACCAGCACCGAGCCTCCCTTCTGAGGCTGAAAACCGTGGAATTCACACGGCCAATTATGCAATACTAGACTATTGGGAAGCATTTCCGGCTGGCTCAGCTGGTGATCTGATTTTACCCTGCAGCATCAAGATTGATAGGCCTTATAATTTTATCCTGGTTAGTGCAGACATTGTTCTTACGTAACTAGAAAAAAAAATTTAAACTTCCCTGTTTCTGAAAACAAAAACCCTAACCTTTTTAGAGAGCTTTTCCCTCATGACATCTCAAGGTAGTGGAGTGGGATCAGTGCCCTGAGCTCTGGCTAATGTTAAAAAAAAACAAAAACAAACAAACAAAAAAAACCCCAGTTTCCTCATTTCTGAATTTGCTGTAATTTAATTCCACTGAATGCTGTGTGTGCTGGTTTATGAGAAAGAGTGAAAAGAACAGAACAGTAAAGCCTCCCTCTAAATCACATCTCTCCCCCTGGTTTGGGAGACTGAACTCAGCACTGCTCGGGCTTGAGCTCCACTCCGGCCTCCTAAATCACTGCATCCATTCTCTGGGCACTATGGGGATGGGAAAAAGACTTGTTCTTCAAAGGTACAGAATATCAATTTAAGAGCCCTCAGTTTCTCTCCTGCTAATGAAAAGGTGTGATTTTACAGCACCACACTCATATGCATACAGAATTAGTGTGTTTATGGAAACACCTTGAAGAACCTCAGAAGGCCTGGCTCTACTACTTAAAGGGAAACCTCCAGTGAGGAGCAAACACAATGGAATGTGCTTGGACTGGGCTATTCATCCATCATCCATGGCAGGAAAGAGATCTCCAAAACAAACAAACAAACAAATAAACAAACAGCCCACGTTTATATGAAGCACTGATGAGGCTAGCTACAGATCCAACCACTTCTACAGTTCCAATGATAAAATAAGCACTAGTTACTACATGGAACAACTGTGCTAGCCAGAGAGATTTTTATAATCTGAGAGAAAAAGCTCCCATCTTGGCTTGCTAAGAGAGACAACTCCTCTTTCCTTGATTATACAGAAGGAAGACAGATGGCTTCTTGTTTAAGACTGTAATTTCAGCATCCTCCCTCAGTTAAAAAACAAGATGTCCTTTTCTGGCTTTGAGGGAAAATCTCATGGGAGGGATTTTTATTCCTGGCTGTACTGAATAATTCAACAAACATCCCAGAGAGCACAGGGAGATACAAAGAAGAAAAATGCTTCCCCTTGTTCTCAGGGAGTTTACAATCTTACTGTGGAGTTTATGAACAGAACTAGGACCCACAGCAATTAATGCTTTATTTCTTCATTTCTAGCTAATGACTCAATGGTTAACTGTAGGGAAGCCTTAGAAGTCACCCACCCTGTGCCTAGGAAAGAGCCTCAGGTCAAACTGTAGAAAATTCAAGGATCTAAAGCAGTTGTTGCTGAGTGCTTATTCACTGACCTATCTGAAGTTTACCCACGTTATTTAATCTTACCAACACTTTGCAGCCGTCCCTGCTATCAGGACTTCACAGAGGAACATGAGGTTTGAAGGAAGTCATCCATACTCGCAGACCCAGGAAATGGTAATGTAAAACACCAACTAGGGAATTCTCTTTAGTCTTCTTTTTTTCCTCTTTTGTCTCCATTCCATTCCCCACCCACCTACCCACCTGCACTCCCTAGCCCCACCCCCATGCACATACAGTCAACTTCCCCTTTGAGTTTGAGTCACCTTGAAATCTGTCTTTTAGTCAACATTTCTGGAGTCTCTTTGCAAACAAACCTTTTGCTTCCAGTCTTTGCGACACTTTGACAATACAAAACAAGACCGAAAGGTTTATATGAGTATTGGATACATGCTCATTTCTGTGACAGTTAACCATTACCTTGTTTATTCTCGTCATTTTAAAACTGCTCTCCCTTCACACTATTTCTAAAGACTTTCTGGCGTTGGAAATTTCTTAAAGGTTGGGCATGTCTAACTTGTTGCTACCGCAGCACATAGCAATATAGGTTTAGTTTTTTTAGTAAGAGAGTAGCAACTTTGCCTTTTATCGCCTGTTTAATTTTAGTGCCAATAAATTTCTGGACAGTAATATAGTGAGTGCCTCGGTAAATATTTTAAATATTAATTAATGCGTGTACGTTGTGTGCCCGCGCGTTACCGTATGTAAGAAAGTTTAGTCAAGATCCAACATGGCTTTGACTTGAGGGCCTGGAGTACTACCTTACCCACCCATTTCTGGTTCTTTTACTACAATTTCCAGTTGGGTGCTCTCACTGTCGGCCTCCTTCAAGGCTTAGTGTCCACATCAGCAAAATGGGAACAGGAGCAACAGATGATTTTATTTTTCCTCTTCCATCACCCATTCTTTCTCCGTGGGAGGTTTTGCATGTACGCTCTCTTCTGAGTAACATAAGCAGCCGCCAGAGCCCCAAAAAGCTTCGGAGCAGTGACCTCGGTGGCGCGCCCACCCGGGAGAAGGAGCGACCCCCGGTGACCTCCCCGTGCCTCGCGCGTCCGGAAGCAAGTCGGGTGCATTTCGGCTGCGAGCCCGCCGGGTCCCCGGGAGCTTCGGCCTCAGACGCCCTCTCGCCCCGAGGCAGAGCGCGTCCTCGGTGCCACCGCGAAATGGGCCCGGCGCCGCGCAGGCTCCGGCGCGCGCCCAAGGGCCCGGCCTCGTTCTGGCTGCCGTCGCCCCGCCGTCCGCGCGGCGCGGCGCGGCGCTGCACTGGGGGCGGGGAGTCTGATGGGAGACGCGCGCGGCGCCGAGGAGGAGGCGGCTGCAGCCCGGGAGAGGGAGAGGGAGCGGGAGAGGGACTGGGCGCGGGTGGTGGGAGGCGGGGGCCGGGGGGAGGTGCCGCCGCCGCCGCCCGCCCCTTTCCGCTGGGGAGCAGCTGCAGCAGCAGGAGCGGAGCCGGAGCCGCGCAGCCGCCGCCGCCGCCGCCGCCGCCGCCGGGGGATGTGGCCGGCGCCTGCCCCGAACCGCGCCGCCTCCTGAGTTCTTGCCGCCGTCGCCGCCGCTGCCGTCGCCGCCGAGTCGTGCGGGGCCAGGCCGCGCCCTCCCCGGGCGCCCGCCGGCTCGCATGCCGAGGGGCTCCGGGGCGTAGCTGCGCGCCCGGCGCCGCCTCCGGGCTCCTCCGGCCCCGCCATGGGCTGCTGCAGCTCCGCCTCCGCCGCGCAGGTGAGGGGCTCCCGCCTCCCGGCCGCCCTCCCGGATGCCACCCCGCGCTGTGAGCGCCTGCGGAGCCGTGCCCTCCGCGCCCCTGCGGTGCCCTGCTCCCCTCTGGTCCCCGCCGACCCCTGCGCCCCGTGCCTGGCCCCCAGTGCCCGCTGCGCTCCCTCCCCTTGCTTTCGCACCTGAGCGGCCCGTCCTGCCTATCTGCAGGTAGAGGCGCCCGGGGCGCCCACTCTGCCCCGGGAGGCATACCCTTCCTTTGCCTTGGGGCCCGCCTGCCTGCTTTCCTCCTCCGCCAAGCCCCCCGCCACCCACAGACTGTTTCCGTGTCCCCAGAAGGTGCACCCCAGCTTGGGCTCTTCACCTCTCTTCCACCTTAATCCAGTTTCGGTTCCATTTAATAAGCTGTCCATTTCCCCTGGCCTGAGGTCCCCTTGGCCGGGATCAGGTGCTTCAGTGGGTCCCCATGCCCTTCCAGGGCCCATTTCACAGATCGCACCCGCTCGTCCCCATCCCATCCCCCCTCTGTGCCTTGACCCCGGGCACCGCGGCCTCTCGGCGCACCGAGGCCCCTGCGGGAGCGCGGGGACTGGGCTGGGAAGGAGATTGGGCACCTGGTGGGTGACGGGAGCGTTACGGAAACTCCCTCTTTGTTGCCAGTGTAACAGGAGGAAGAGGTGCCGAATTTAGTTTTTCTGTGGGCACTGCCTGGATGTTGTCGCTGAGGGCTGAGATGCAGAGATTTCTCTCAGCTGCCACCCTGCCCCCATCCAAATTTCGCTAGCCTCCTTCTCTTCCCGATCAGAGCCTTTAACCTGGGTGGAAATGTTTGGACAACTGTGTAAGGATCAGATGTAATAGAACTTGACTGCTGGCCACTAATAACTGAGAGGACCTGTTTGTAAATTACCTAATTTAGTGGATTAGTGAGTGTATTTACAAATACGATAAAAAGCAATCAGGAATACTGCATCAAACTGTCTGGTGGTGGTGTATGAAAAATAGGCTCTGACAACGCCTGGGATGTTTCTCCACAGTTTCATTAGCGTAGAATTTAACAGTAGTCTGTGATTTGTTTGTTTGGTGGTGGTGGTGGTGGGGAGAAGTATGCGCCTGCTTCTAGAAATAAAGGCTGGTTGGTTCTTGGCGAAGAAAAATGCTAGTTTTGGGGGAAAAAATTTCCTCTAGAGATGTAGCATCTGTGACACAGAAGTGTTTGGTGCTAAGTGACTATATATAACTCAGTTTTAAATAACCTGCATACTTGTTCTGAAAAATCTGAGATCTGTCACAGAAACAACTAGAATTGGAGATGAGTGGAGGAAGTTTATGGCTTACTGGGCATTGATCCTGTTTGTCTAGTTCTTAGGCTGACTGGTTTAGTTAGTTAACCCTTCTTATTCAGTTAGGATAGCAAAGAAAAACCATGTGGTTGGTGTTAAGAAGACTGGATCAGGGCTTTCGTATTAGCATATAGGGGTGTAGAAAAACACCTTTCAACTGGCTGGGGACCTGGGGCAGGGGTCGCATCTATTAATTGTTGGGCACTGCTCACCTAATAGTTGTTTACATATAGTTTTCAGCAAAAAGTGTTTTTTTTTACAATACCCTTCTTTTCAGAATTGTTACTGTGCATGTTCATTTGGTGGTGAAATGCCTTTAAGACAGCAAAGTATTGATAGTTTATGGATGGCCTGTTTAATGCATGAAAGATAGTGTGAGAGGAATGGTTCTGCACCAGACCGCCACTTTAAATGGGCAGTGGGTCATGGGGTGTCTGCCTCCTCGCTGTAGTGTTGCAGAATGCTTCCTTTCTCCTCCTCCCCCCCACCCCCAGCCGCTGTTCTCTGCATGGTCTACAGACAAGATGCCTGGTATGCACCCGAGGGTGTGCTTTTTCCCCCTGTGGATTTCTGTAACCAATCAGCAGTTGTCAACATGCTTTAAGTTCAGAGTGAGGGACTTGAAGTGTTCAGGGGAACACTGAGGCAGGTTTTTATGTACAGGGGCTCGCCATCATTTTTTTTTCTTATTTTAGATTTTTTTTCATCATTTTCATTTCTAAGGTGTTCTCGATCCCCTGACATTTTTAACACTCAGCTCAGAAGCATCAGGCACTTAGAATGCTCTTGTATTTATGTGTGTTCTGTTGAAATAAAATAGGAGTACAACTTTAAATGTTCTCTAGATGCAAAGCCGCATATTACTGAGCTAATCTTAGGGGTCATGAATGTGTTTTTAGGCAGAATATGTTTGATTCTGGTTTCTACTGAGCTGTGAGTTTCTTGAGTGTAGACTCTGCTTTTCTTTTTCCTCTCTCAGCTTTCCATTTATGCAGTGCCTCACTGTATGCTGCAGAGCTGCTCAGCTGCACTTAGTGAATGGAGTGCATATGTAAATTTGAACATTTGGCTAGCAAGTCACTGATTGCGAACCCCCAGCCCTGGTCTGTGTCACGCCGTTTCCACAGTTTGGTAGTCTAATTCTATCAGACTAGCCTCTTCTCAACTCAAACCCCAACTTTGTAAAGTTAAAATTTCCTGTCCTGTCAATAGCACCACTCATTTGTAAAATGGAGCAGCTTTCCTCCTTTGCTCCTGACATCTTGCTCAGCATGTACATTTATTTTAGTCAGTACAGTGACTGTAGCATCTTAAAAGACTTTTGTGCAAGCTCTGATGATATCCTGTATAGCCAATCACAATATGATACTCAGAGGTATCACCAGGAACTTTGAAGCTAGACTTTATCAGTGGATGTAAAGTACACTTTATTTTTGTGCTAGAGCTGGGTGTTGAAGTATAGTTTCCCCTCCTAGTCTTTTACTGCGTTGCAGTTGCAGATGCTCATAAAAGAGTTTATGGTCTTCTGGACTTTGATCCTTTGTAGTCCAGATACTTTATTTTCCAGTGGCCATAACTGGGTATCATAATTTCCCATCAAAATAATTATTCCACTTTAAGAATTAAAATTAAAATATCATATTCTATGGAGGCATTTCACTGCCAAGGGAGCAAATTATTTGCAAAATAATCTGTACAGTATTAGACACATACATTTAAGAATAAGTGTCTGCTAACACGGGCTCTTACAGAACTCTTAGGGTGATTTTTCTCTGGCTTAAATAACAACCATTACACATTGTTGGAAATTGCTCAAAACAAACTAGTACATGAGGCCCTTTGCCTAAAAGTTTACTTGAAGGGGAAATCAAAGTAAGATGATCTGGAGTTTCTGGACTTTCTTTTTTACAACATTAATCCTCCCTAAGAGTGTTAAAATTTCTCTCCATCTCTCATAATTAGTTTCTTCTGCTCTAACCTGCTATACATAATTTCCATTCTTGTAATGTTAAACTTCAAAGTTCACTTGTAAATCTTCAGATTTATTAAATGTTCTTTCCCATTGACAAACCAGTGTAAATGAAGAGAGTTTGTGAAAGATTACTTAGCAAATTGCTGTATGTCTTTGTCCTTAATGGCTAGATCATTATTTCTCACAGCAGTGCTTTAGAGGCGAGGAGATTTCTCAAGCCTTTGAGCTTCCATGTCCTCCTTCTAACCTCAGAATTGAAAAGAGCTAGAGAGAGATAAAGAGGGAGGGAGGGAGGGGGAGAGAGAGGGAGGGAG
>NW_021604782.1:3595351-3613294 GCF_004785775.1 Grammomys surdaster
GAGAGAGAGAGAGAGAGAGAGAGAGAGAGAGGTGCACACAGACTTTCCAGTTGAAGAGACTACCCTCTGTGGGCTTCAATTTAGAAGACTCTTGGGCACTGTCTTGTCCCAAGCCTTTCAAACTGAGAGTGACATACTTAACTGCCATTTCTTAATTGCTTAGCCATGCTGCCTTAAAAACAATCAGGAATATTTACTCGTTACTATTTGACTGTCTTATAATACTTTCTAATAGTGTATTCACACCTGCTTTGTAGAATTTGAAGTCAGGTAATAAAAATGAAGTTGAAGGATTAGTGGAATCACTGACAGAGACCAAACTGTTCAACTAATAACATGATCTGGGAAGTAAACTTCATTTAGAAGCATAAAAGATCATGCCAGAAATATGTAAGGCAAGTTGTGTTGGTGGCCAGGCTATAATCTAAGCACTCAGAAGGCTGGAGGATTGCTGCAAATTCCAAGGCAGTGAGTGTTTCCAGGCTAGTCTGGGCTATATAGCAAACTCTATATACAGCAAACAAACCCCCAGTATTTTAAAAAGTTAATGTCAGAATTGGCTAGGAAAAAATATTGAAGTGGTACTTGTTTTATCTATTTTTAGAGTCACTTTCTTGTTCTTGTGTCAGATTGGTTTTATTTCCATGTTACAACTGAAGAAATTGAGACTTGGAGATTCGGAGCTCATTCACTAGTTAAAACTTCTGCCAGAGTTTTCTGCATCTGCCTTTTTTTCAGTGTTCACACACATAGTTGCTAAATCTAAAGTTGCTGTGCGCTTTTTTTCTTTTAAATCTGCAATAGAAGGTCAACTTTGTATCAAAGCATTTCCAAGTTAAATTTCTTACCACTTTGATCCACCTGCAGTTTAGAACTGGGGAGGACGATTGTGTGCTCAGGGTTTATCCAGTGGGAATGCTTGCAGACTAACAAGGTCTGTCCATACTTTTTGATATGTTAGCAGTGTCATTCAGAAATGCTACTGATGAGGGAAGAGTATTGTCTATACACATATGTTTTGCTATTGGTAATTGTCTCCCCCCCCCCCCCAGTGCTCCCTCATTAGAGTATCAAGGAAGAAGGAAATCTTTGGGTTTGTAGGTTTGGACTGCATTTCATAGACTGGAAGAGATACAAGACATAAAGCAGCGTTACCGTCTTCTTATTCTGTGGATCCAGACTACAACTCAGAAACATGAAGCTGTCGTGTCAGAGAACTACGTTGTAGGGTAGCTGGCACCCTTGCTGTTAATTCTTGATATCTTAATTATTCTCAACCTTGACTACACATTAGGATTCCTGAAGAAGTTTAAAAATGTCAGTGCCTGGGGCTCACTCCTGGAGTTTCCAGTTTAACTGGTTCAGTGGTGCTGCTTTGGCATCAACATTTTGAAGAGACCCAATGGTGATTGAGAGAATCACCTTTGTCCAGGAGGTTTCATCTCCAGTGGTTTCAATTACAGCCTGTGAGGATAGTTCCCAGACTGAATCACCTTGTTGAAACAAGCCCCTTCTGACTTGTTACTAGCAACTCATTGACACTGGAACATTGTGTAGATACTCAGCTCGCATGTTTAAAACTCAAGTTGGACTCCAGATTTGTCCTCATCCCATGACTCACTGAATGACACCAGTACTTGTGGGTGTAGGAGGCCTGAGTCCTGAAGAGACCGTCTTCTGTTCACCAAGCCCATCACTGTATCTTGCCTTGGCTCACTGCCAGCCTCCTAGCTAAGCGCCATCTCCAGCCAGTACCTTGTGACCTTTCAGGCTTCCATCTCATCTTTCTCTGTATTGCAGCCTTAATGGTCTTTAAAAAGTCCAAACTGATTGGCTGGGTGCCTCTCCGATTTAAAATCATTTAGTGGTTCTGATTACTCTGGAGACAAAGACTAGATTCTCCTGGCATCAACAAGATGGACGGGTGCCCTCTGTGCTTTGTTTCCAACCTCCCTCCCCTCAGTGTCTCAGCCTCTCGGTTCATCAAGAGGCCCTATGCCTTTACTCTTTCAAAGTGTTTCCTTCTATGGTCACTTGTGGAGAAAGCGCCTTGCTCCTCCCTCTCTCTGTCCTTTGACTGGTTACCTTCATCCTACAATTCAGTTTTTGGAAGACTTTTCTGATTTTTCAGTGCAGGCCATGTCTCCTCATTAAACTCTCCATTGCCTTGGATTTTCCCCTTTGAACATGTAATAGCAGTAAGCATATAATAATAGTCACTGTTGATGTCTAGACTGTGAGTCTGCCTACCATAGCCTGTGGATAGAGTCTGACCTCCTAACCTGTCTTTATATGGCTTGCAAGCAGAGAACTGCGTTTACATTTTTGATGAGGTGATCAAGACAAATAGGGCTGAGGCAAATAAAAAGAGAGGAATATTGCTTCATGAGAAGTATATGAAATTTGGATGTCCTTGTTCCAAAGTAAGGTTTTGTCGTGACATAGCTGTCTGCAGCTGCTTTATTGTTCAGTGACAGAGGACAGTAGTTCTCAGAGAGCTCCACACAGGACCACTGGTAACTCTGGGTCCTCTGCATGGATTGCTTGCTGACTCTTGCTCTGTCCTTGGCTGCTGAAAAGATGATGGTTTCTGCCCTGTGTGTTCCTGCTGAGCTCTGCTTACCAGACACTGATGCACAGAGGTCCTTGGGAATATATATATATGTATATTGTTAAGCACACACATTATTCCTCTATACATTTGTATAATGTCCAGAAAAAAAGATAGCATGAAGACAGATAAATTGAAAAGAAGTTACCACTTCAAGATGCTTAAGTAACAGATGGGGTTGCTTGCTTTATTTTGTGGTACTGTGGACATAAGCAAGTTTCCACATTGTAAGTCAGTTAGGGTAATGTAGCCAAAAGAAGTAAATAACAAATCACACTTAAATCCAAATACTGGAAACATTAAACAAAATGTATTCTTTCCTGTTTGGTCCTGGAGAGAGTGTGGGTTCTCAGTGTGTTTAGTGACTCTGTGATGACTCTTAATAGCAAGGAACAAGGATACTTTTCTCTCCTTGTTTCTGTTCTCTGCCTTTCTGTCTCTGTCTCTCTCTCTCTCTCTATCTCTATTTCTCTTTGTTCCACTTGTAAGTTCAGGCTGGCTTCACACTCATGCTTCTCCCTCAGCATGAGGGAGTTCTTCTGAGTTCCGAGATTGCTGGTATGAGCAGCCACACCCTGCTCTTTCTTCTGCAGTCTTAAGGAAGGTAACCTTTCCTTCTTAACCCCATTCCTGATCTGGAGATGGCTGGATCTTCCCAGATGGATTTTGTAACAATCTCTACTGGCTTTTCTTGGGTGGGAGTTAGGGAAAGTTATAGTTCTCATCCCTTTATAGTGTCTAGCAGGGTGAAAAAAAAGACCCAGTAGATGGTCTAGTCTCTAGCCTGTCCACATGCCCCAGGATAGCTATGAATGGAGCACAACACAAAAATCATAAGTTTACAGAATGCATTATGAATTTGTGTATGTGTATGTTTGATAAATGTACAGTTCTCCAGTATGAACTTTGTAGATGGCAACAACATGTTGCAATATCAGAAAGTTGGACATACCTGGTGGACTAACCAGAATTTCCCTTAAGTCAGGTAGGGGGAAAGTCACACAAACACTAGTAGGACAGACAGCTACAAGTGGGAGGGCCCAGTGGTAGAGGGATGGCTGGGTAAGGAACAGGAGCCATAGCAGGGTAGGAGCTAGTAGCTCTGCTGTTTTCTTCTGTCTGTGAAATCATTTCCATAGTGCTTAACACTTCCATGTAATTCCAATAGAAACCTTTTGCAGTCCACAGTTTTGAGTCACATGCACAGTGTTCCTCATCTTCTGGCAGCCAGGGCTGCTGAAGCCCCTTTCTCCTTTACCATGCCTACTGCCCCTTTCTCTGGCTGACAGAGGACAGCTTCAGTAAAGAACTCCTGAGGTTGGAGTATGGTTACATGGTTAATTACGGTTCCTCAGAAAGTGGTCCCAGGAGGGCCTGAAGGTGGGAAGAGTCTCTTCCATTCCAGCCCTCTCACCCATCTGTCCCTAGTCCCTACGGGTCAGAATTCTTTCATTTGCTGGTGCTCTTTAGCTCTGTCTGGTTAGGAGTCGTTTTTCCTCCTTAACACTCCCTGAAACTTTTCATTTTCCTTCTGTTTCTTCCTACTTCTCCCTGATAAACTTTAGAGCTGTGATATTGAGCAGAAAGTAAGATTAGAGCCAGAAAGCAGAGTGCCTCTGAGTTTTTTATTTACCTGTTAAATTTCAGGTTTTTTTTTTTCTTATAAGACCAGTGAGAATGAAGATTTATATTATTTAGAATATCTCTACAATAGAAAGTGGTCTCTCTGCATACCAAATACAGCTCTGTAGTAAGTAGATTTTTGGAAATGGAAGTAAACAGCTACTGTGTAAAAATGTTCAATTTTGTTACTACTCAGGCTAAAGGAGGGGCACCCTTTCATGCCAGTGACCTTGATATGAGTTAACAGAATAATATTAATTGCCTCTGTGGTTTTGACTCAAATAGACTTTATTGATTTGCTGAATAAATTGGAGTAACCCCCTTGGGGTACTGCTTGACAACCTACACTAAAAGCCATTTCAGAAAGTTGTTGACCTCCCCTAGTAATCCAGAGTCTAGTCATGTGGTATGCAGGGATGCTTCTGCGTTGGCATTGTTTGCTTCTTTATTTAGTGTGGGTGAGTGTACACATGTGGAGGTCAGAGACAAGCCATGGGAGTCAGTCCTCCCTATCATGTGGGTTCCTCAGGTTGAAGTCAGGTTGTTAGGCTTGGTGGCCAGTGCCTTAGTCTGCTGAGCTATCACACGGGTCCTGTTGTGTTATTCATAACAGCAAAGGAGTTCAGGTTTAACTAATATTTCTGATAAAAAACTTTTCTTCCGTTTTAAATATAAAATCCATTTGCAATTGGTATATTGGACTTGGCCACTGCCCACTAAATCCTCCCTTAGTGGGTAAGTGGTGGCTGGCCTACTTCCAAGGTTTTCATCCCTCCTCTGAGAGGCTGTGAGAACCAGAGGATTGAACACCATTATGTACCGGAAGGAGTGTGGGAGCTGCCAGACTACAGGCTTGGATTTCAGTCCCAAGACCAGGTCACTCATTTGGGCTGATTTCTTAGGTCATTGGTATCTTGGTTTCACCAGAAGAAAAATGGAAACAAGAATAACTTCATGGACTTATATCAAATTATACAAATAATTTAAAAAAATCTCAGACATTTCCATAGTAATGTAAACTGAATAGCCTCCCAACCCCCCATGTTCCCATTAAAAAGGCAGTCTCTGATTTGAGACCTTGGCATACGGACTCTGGATCCAATAATATTCCAAGAATATTGAGGGATGAGTGCTAAAAGTAAACTAGGTAATAGTACTAGGCAGATTCCAGGTTGGTACTTAGGAGCTGAAGGAGAAAGGAAGCAGGGCTGAACAGTTGGCTTCCTGAACATAACTTTTCACCTGGCCTAGCTTTCGAAAGAATGAGAGGGTGGAGAAGGAAGAAAGTAGTGGGGAGGATGCTTGGTCCAGCACGGAGAGAGATGTAACTTACGGCATGTCAGAATGGTGAGAGATGTCAAGGGAGGGTGTTCATGTGGGAATGGATGGGAAATGGGCAGCCACAAGGTATTTACAGAAGACCTGCATAACTGTATCTGAGTTTATGGGGAGAGAGATGCAATGCACAGGCCACAGAGGAAACTGAAGAGACCTTGTGGAGTTGAAGCACTTTCTTGCCTGAATGTGGACATGAAGGGTAATGCAGAGGGATATGACTGTTTTGATTGGCACTCAGAACTCCTGTGCATTGGCATGAGGCAGTTGTGATTGATAGCTTGGGAACTGATGGGGCTAGTAAGTGGAGAGAGAAAGGACAATTGAATTTTGTTTGGGTTCAGTAGAAGTGATGCTGTTTTTGCCGCCTCCGGCTAGTGCATCTAGTTAACTGATAGTTTGGGAACAGTTTTACATCATGAGCAGGGAGGAGCTTCAAGTATGGGTGGTTGCCAAGGGGCAGGGGAAGGCACTAATAGTCAGTCAGTGACTTGGAGAGGAAAGGTTTGTTTTGAATAATGGTTTGGGAGATAGAGATGATGGTGGAGAGGGCACAGAGCCTGGGGCAGCTCTCTTTTGCCAGGAATGAGACAATAGCTTGCTTACATCTCAATGGATCCAGAAGCAGAGATCACAGTCTGGATCCCTCAAAGATCCACCCTCAGTGACTCACCTCAATGACCAGTCTCAGCCAAACAGGCTCCACAACCTCTCAGAGTAGCACAACCCGGTGGGCACCAGGTATTCAGATTGTCAGTTATGTCTGTATGTTGATTGGAGGGCCTACGTTGCACATTTCCTATTGTATTCTCAGATCTAAGGTGAGTACCTGAGTTAGCTGCAATTTATAGATGGAATAGGCTCAAGGAAGGATGGGTGGCTACCTCAGTGCCACCCAGTAGTATAAAACCAAGTCAGTTCTGAGGGATTTCCTGTTCCTTTATCTTCCTCTTACTTTTTATCAAGAGTACTACATTAGGTGGTGGGATAGCTGCACCTTAGGTATGTCATTCTTGTTATGTGAGCTCAGAGATTATGTGTGCTATTTATTCTTTTTAAAATGAGGGGAGAGGGCACTGAGAGCAGGTAAAGGGACCCTGTGAACAATATTCTGAAACACACATGGTGCGAGGAGAGAAGGAACGCCTGCAGATTGTCTTCTGGGCTCCAATCAGGTGCTGTGGCACCCCTCTCCCCCAGTAAATTTAAATTATATTACATATATTAATTTTTAAAAAGCATATGTTGGTTAATGTATAGAAACTTGGAGCAGTGTCAGTGTGAGTAACTTTTTATAAAACTTGAGAGCCAGTGGCTGCATTTCCTCCTGAGCCTTCCCGTGTTTTTCTCTAAGAACTTAGGTCTGAGAAGGTTTATCATGGAAATAGGTTTGTTAATATGACTGTAATCTTGTCTTTCCCTAAGCACTCAATGGTTCTTTCATCCTATGTATGTATGTATGTATGTATGTATGTATGTATGTATATTTATTACCTTATTAATTTGTTTGTGTTTTGAGACAGTTGCCAATGGTCAATAAGATTTTGTTAGGAAGTTTTAGAAACAATAGTTTAAGAAGGCACTTCATTTTAAAAGTGAGTGGGATTCCAGTTTGGTGGGACTTGAAACCTTTTTAAAATACAGTTTAATTTGAGAGAATAAACCAGAAGCAAGTGGAAACAATTGTTTGTCTGTGTTGCTAAGAATCAACAGAGCCTGAGACTCTCGGTGCTGCTACTTAATGTTAGCTCGTGCCAGGTAGGGGGTTGTTCATTTTATGTCTGTCTCACTTAAAGATACAAATTACTTCTTTAAGAATACCCTGATCACTCCCTAAAGCATGTGCTCCTGAGGCTTGGAGGCTTCGGAGGTTTGTGCAGTGTTCCTCCAAGGAGGTGTATGCAATCAGAAAAGTTGAGAACTCCTTACTACCTTTGCCTTCTCCTTTCCTGCCATGAGGATTCATAGTACATGCTAACATAGTAAAAGGACATTCCCCCCACCCCCCATTTCCCATCCCCAGTCCCACATGGAGGAGAGAATTTGCTTCCCTGACCTTCACTGGTCTTATCTATCCTGTAAGTACCTTTCTATTTACATCATCCATCCTGAATCTTTCTTAAGGATTTATATCCTGCAGAGTTCACTTTCAAAACCCTGATTGAGATGTTGCTTTTCAATTCCATGATCCTGAGTGATAACAAAGATGGATGTGGTAAAGCAATAAGGAAGTTGTTGGAGGGGCTGGAGTGAAGGCTCAGTGGTTAAGGCCACTGGTTAGTCTTACAGAGGACTCTCATGGCAGCTGACACCATCTGTATGTAACTCCAGCTCCAGGGGATCCAATGTCCTTTCCTTCAAGGGCACTGTATGCATGTGGTACACAGGTATACATGCAAGCAAGACACCTGTATATATAAAATAAAAATGTAAAAATCTTTAAAAGAAGAAATGTGTTGGGTCAGGTAACAGCTTCTCTCCCCAAATACACAGATTTTTAAAGTCGGAGCATATTAAACGTGACATCACTTAAGTTCTTTACTCCTTCCTTCTCCTCTTCATTTTTCTTTTCTGTTAATTTTAATTTTCTTTTGTTTTGTTTTTTTGTTTTGTGTTTCAAGACAGGATTCCCTCTGTATAGTCCTGGTCATTCTGGGCTCTGTAGACTAGGCTGGCCTTGAACTCAGAGATCCACCTGCCTCTGCCTCCCAAGTGCTGGGAATAAAGGTGTGCGCCACCACTGCCCGGTGGTTCTCAAACTTCTTAATGCTGTAACCCTGTAATACAGTTCCTTGTTGTGTGATTCCCCCCTACCATAAATACCATACCATTATTTTCATTGCTGTTTCATAACTGTAATTTTGCTACTGTTATGAATCATAAATATCTGTGTTTTCTGATGATCTTATGTGACCCTTGTGAAAAGGTTGTTGACTTCCAAGTTGAGAACTACCAATCTAAGCCAAAAGCAAGGTAGGGGGAATAGGTATCTGTCTTTGGGGTTTTCTTCTTGCCTTCAGGTTTGTCCCCAAGACAGTGGCAGTTGTACTGACTAACTTTGCAGATGCCACTTGGAAGGGACCTACTGATCAAAGCTCTCTCACTCTGTAATGAGTGGAAGGAAAGCTTGATGTTAGATAGGTCCAAGCCAGTAATTCTGGTGCATGTGGAGGGAGGGAAGGGTATTTGAAGACTAAAACCTTAGTTTATGATGCTAATGATACTCATTAATATTAAATATAACTTATCAATTGAGGAAAATGGAATCTGAAAATTAAAACAAAATAATGAACTCTGTAGGTATTAATTGTAGCCAGTGTATCTTGGGGAGGGGCAGCATACTATAGAGCCCGCTGGACCTCACCAAAACTCAAGTATAACAGATACATTGGCATGTGTCAATCATTTTAAGAATGTGGCTCTCCTTTCCTGTCCCCATCATCATGTCCTTGTTACTGGTCTACCATGAAGAAGAATATGATGGAGGCCATTAGCCAGATACAGTGAAAAGTAGAAGTTGGCCTATAGATGTGCCAGAGTTGTGTGCGTGTTCTCATGTTTGAAAATTAAAACAATCCTTAGACTGTCTCAGTATACGTAACCACTCCTGAATACCATTAAAGGAGATACAGTGTGGGGAGGTGGGGGCCTTTGTCAGTGTTCCTGAACTGAATTTCTTTCTTAACATAGTCAAGCATCATTCTGGTGTGTGTATGCCGGAGGGAACAGAATGGAGAGGAAGTGTGTGATACCTTGCCTCAAAAAAAAAAAAGTTAAAATTTAAAAAGGAGAAAAGGGGACCTTTGTTGTTATTGTTGACTAGTCCGGTTTCCTTTGCTGCTTTTATCCATTTGACTGAATTACAGCTGTCTGTCTTGTCACTACCGAGAGCTCAACTGCTCATGTCATGGCCCCTAAGTCTCTTGCTTACTGGGTACAGTACCTACTTAATGATTTCTAGCCTTGGAACTACAGACTCGAGGGGCCCAGTGTTTCCTATCCGTTTTTACACTGGATACCTTGTTTATCTTCCTGCCGCCTCCCACTCAGACACGCATCCTCTCTCCTGCCTCTGTTTAAACCTTGCCTGCTTCCAGGTATATATTAGGTGATTTGTAACCAAATGTAAATATCTTTAGGACTTAGGTGAAAAGTCAAGAGGTGAATGTTGGTAGCCGTGGTGTAGATGGAAGCAGAGATGTACCAGGTACCCAAGCTTCACCTAGGACAGTGTCTAGTCCTGTCTGGGCATGGCGCTTATTCAGAGAAAGTCATCACATAGAAGTTTTCTACAGAAATTAAACATTGGCTGGTAAGCTAACAGAGTTAGCACTGAGGTAGCCATGAATTTTATATCATGTCTACTAAATGAGTTTGGTTCAGGCTCTGCATAAATTCTTCTAGCCACCAAGAACTGACTGCTTCTTGTTGGAGCAGCCAGCTTTTTTTCCAGTTATTAGAAACCCTTGTTTCTCGGCCAAGCTTATGTCCTTGTAACTTTATTGTTGGCTCTGATTTTTGTCACACAGAATGACAAACTGAAACCAGCCTTGAATGTTTGCTAAGTTGTATGTGTATGTCTTTTTGTATTTTAAATGTAAAAACCTGTCATGTAAAAAAAGTCATGCTTCTAGATAGAATTTTTTTGTTCTAGACTCTTTTTTTCCTTATGCTCTGTTTAAAACTACAGATGTGATAACATAGTAATGTTATTATTTTATATGTATATTATCTATATTTGAAAAGGCTATATATGCACACATTTTAAAGCACTAAAAATTTTTAATGTTTGTCATTTATTTTTAAAAAAATTATTATTTTTAATTATGTGCATATGTGTGCTCCTGTGAGTAGGTGTGTATGTGAGTGCAGGCACCCTGGGAGGCCAGATGCAGTAGAGAGAACATCCTGAAGCTGGAGTTACAAGAGGTTGTGAGTCACCTGATGTGGGTGCCAGAAGGAACTCAGGTTATCTGCTACGTGCTCCTGTCTGCTGAGCCATCTCTCTAAGTGCTTGTCATTTAAAACAAGAAAAGTAGCCTCTCTTCCTCCATCTCCTGCTGTCCCGAGGCCACCATTCTGAGTCTTTTGGGTCAGTTCTTTCTCTTTTCTCTATCTTTAGCATGCATGCACTATGGATGGCCCCTCATTCTTCAGTGTTCAGCATCAGTTTCCCATTCTGGGAGATGAAGGCTGAGTTCTTTCAACCCTCTCCACTATGCACACCCTTCCTGTGGGCACACTTATTCTCCCTACAGAGTGTCAAGACTTTGGATTAATGTTCAGTGCTTACACCATGATGAAGTAAATGCTCTCAGCTGAATCATGGAGTATTTGATGATTCATTGTCCTTGGGGGTAAACATTGTCTTGTTCTGCTCTTTGCTTGGGTTTCTTTGCACGCTTGTCTAATTGGTTTCTCAGTGTTCACCTAGTTGACTAACTCTGAATTATCCAAGCTCCAGTTTTTTTTTTGTTTTGTTTTTGCTTTTTTGTTTTTTGTTTTTACATTTCCCTTATTAGAGTGATATATTGAAAATAATGAAGTCAGCCGCTAAGTTGTTTCTGGATCTGTCTCTTTATGTGCAATAATGTTGACATTTGGTATATATGTATTTAGAATCATTCACTATGTAATCTAGGCTAGCCTTGAACTTACTATCCTACCCAGCCTTCAGAACAGTTAGGATAAGCATGTACCACCATGTCTTTTGGGCTGTTTCTTCTATTACTATGTGGCTTTTATCTCTTCTGGCTAAGTTTGGATTAAACTGCTGGATAGGAAGATAATCACAACATGTCTTTTGAGATACCTTTTTCTTGGATATCCCCCTCCCCCGTGTGTGTGTGTGTGTGTGTGTGTGTGTGTGTGTGTGTGTGTGTAAAGAGCAGTCAGTTAGATTATAGTTTTTAATTAATTCAGCCTGAATATATCTTAGTTAGAAAGTTATGGGTGTTTGTATTAAGAGCTGTTATTGAAGAATATATAATAATTTATCCCTTATTTATCTTAAAGATTTGTTGATTTACTGAGTTGATAGTATTGAATTCTTTCCTAGTTCTTACTTGTTTATCTATTCTTTTGCTTAGATTTATTCTTATGCAGCAAAATTTTTAATAACTTGCACTTTTTTCTTAATTTTTTGATGCAAGGTTCCTCTCTTTTTAAAATAGCATGTGTGCATTCATGCACCTGTGTATGTGTGTATGTTTATGTGCACCATGTTCATGTAGTTGCCTTCAGAGTTCCTGGAGCTGGAATTATGGGTGGTTGTGAGCTGTTTGATGTGGGTGCTGAGAACTGAACCCAGCTCCTCTACAAGAGTAAGTATTCATAATTGCTGAACTAGGTCTCCAGCTCGTGTTTTATTCTTATATATTGCTAATATTTGAGTAAGATTATAGATTGGAAGTATATGTGTGTGTGTGTGTGTGTGTGTGTGTATATGTGTTTGTGTGTGTGTGATTTGGAGAACTCTAACCTAGTACCTTACACATGCAGAATAAGAACTGTACCACTGATCTTCATTCCAGTTTTTCTCTCAATATTTTATGTGTTCGTTCATTTTTGGAGGTTAAAGAGCCAAGATTACTTAGTAAACAAATGAGCTAGAATTGTAGTGCCAATTTTTGTTATTTCATTATTTTTTAAGTGCCATGAGTTCCACTTAAGATTGATGAATGGCTTAGTGGCTAATTGGGGAAAAAATGTCAAATGGGTCTTCCCCATCTGTTCAGAGGAAAACAAATGTAGAGCTCTGGGATTCCATGTAGTCCACGCCTGTAAGTAGGTTACAAAAGTCAGTGGTCCCACAACCTTACTACACCAGAATGACTCAAGATGGTTTGATTTTCTTATATTTTCAACGGTGACATTGTCAAAGGGCCTCTTTTGTATTTCCTTTGAGATTCTGGAAATTGAGCCCAGGGCTTCAGACTTGTACAGCATATACTCTCACTGAGCTATGTACCCAGAGTCAACAGTGACATTGCCATTCTCAAAGGGGATTTCCTGTTTGTCATACACTATTACTGTTCTCTGATTGTGTTTAGGGTGTGAGTTCATTTTGACTAGAGTAAGAGTTACTAAAATACATTACTGCTTAGCTTTTAATCCAGTTGATGCACACTGTGGAGATGAGTGGGCTTTGTTTTGCTCTTATTAATGCATGTGAGCTGTGCTTTTCCTTTCTTGGTTTCCCAATTCTGATTGAATAGGTACCTGCTGGTTTGGACAAAGAGTCTATATGTCAACTACATTGCTGGGTTCATATGCCATTTCATGGTAGGTGATTTGTGTAAAATTGTGTCAGAGTGATCATTCATTGCTGCAGGGATCTCGAAGCTTGGAGTCCATGGTTAGTAAATGCCTTCCTCCTTACCTGCAGTCACAGAGCTTGGTAGTCACACCATCGTATGTGTCCCTATAGCCTGCTCACCACTTTGGGTGTTGCTCTGCAATTACTGGTTTTGTTTTCTTCAGGAGCATGTGACTATTTTTGTTGTTCTGAGAAGTAATAATAATACCACGCTATTTTTCTGGTTTTGAATGCTCCCTGGGGACCAGAAAGTATTTTTTAAGTTGTGTAAAACCCTTAGTCCTGTGGTGTCCAGCTTTTTTTCTGTGTCTCCATAGCCACATGGCAATGGCTAATTCCAAAGTTACTACTTCTGTCCGTATCTAGCTATGTGGTCTCATACTGAAAGCCGTGCTGGAATAGGAACACCAGCAATGGGTTAAAGATAGTCAAGACTGTGTTTCAGTAAGATCTGCTTCGGCAAACCCTTCATCCCTCATTAGAGATGCTGACTTCCAACGAAGCAGTGTGAGCTTCCTCGTAATTACTTCTATTTTGTTTAGCAATTTATCATTCTTTTCTTTCAGCATTATATTTAAAATTCCCTCTGGATTTTGCCGTCACTTTATTCTTCTGATTTTTTTTTTTAAACTAAGAAAGGACCATTCTCAGGGCATGGTGGCCTTTTCAGAAAAGCATCTGCTCTCCAGCCTTGCTGCTTTTAATTATGATGTCCTTATTTAGAAGATTTCTTCATTCTAGCCAAACAATCTTCTGATGAGTCAGCACATATCCTTTCCTCTCAGGAAACTTTTATCTGTAGTCCACACTGATCATAAAACCAGTTCTCCTGCCTAGGATGTAATAATATGCAGCTGTGTTCTGTATGGCATGCTTTGGTACACTTTGTGTTCCCCATAGTGGACACAGCACTTTCATGCTTACCAGATATCCTTTGCTATGTGCAGGACTGTGTATTTTCTACCCTTCCTACCAGTGTTACAGGTAAGGAAATCAAGACACGCACAGGCTAAATGAGTTGTCCTCAGGTCCTGTACTAGCCTCTTTGTAGTAAAGCTAGGGCTGACTAACAGCTTTGCCAAGCTGCAAACAGTGCTGTTTGTACCATGCTGTGGTAAATGTAGAAATTCTCTTCGTGTCTACCTTGCACTTTCCCTAACAACCAGGAAAGTTAAGAATCAGTCTGCCTTTCTCTGAATATGAGGTCTTTCCTGAGAGAGCTTCACTCCCTGCCCATCAGTCCAGAAGGTGTCATCGCAGGTCCAGGTTATGTGTGCCAATAACTTAAAGTGCTTGAACATAATAGTGACACAGATGTATGTTTGTCATTTATGTGTGAGGGAGAATGAAATGGGAGCAAAAGAAGGAAATGACTGAGTCCCATGGGTCCATTGAAGAGATGATTGTCTCCGCTGGGAGGAGTTGGGATGGTACTCAAGTCACCATCTTTCTGAGACTTGTCAGAAGGATTAACATCTGAAGAAAAATTATATTTAGGGTTTTGACTTAGGAGAATGGAGCTCACATTACTGACTAGTCAAGAAACCCTGGGAATTAGCCAGTATTTCTGACGTTTCTTTATTTGATAGCATATAACCCTAATGATTCCTTAGAAGGCTTAAAAAATAACAAACCAACTGCATGTGAGCCCTTTAGCATTGTACTTAGGACATTAAACACCCAGGAAGTGTGAGTCAACATAATTTTATTAATGAGGAAGGAACCCAGGGAACTTGAGAGCAGCTGTTGAGTTTGTGGAAGATTTAGTATTTGGAACTTACTGTGTTGAATAGTGGGCTCTACCTTGAAGAGTAGATGAGAATCAGTGGCTTCAGGACATCCTTTCTCTTCCAAGATGCTGCTTTCTCTTCTTCAAACAGTCCGGGAGTCATTAGAGTTTCACCAGTTTGGTTTAATTTTATTTCAGCAGATGTGATGTATTGCAGGCTGATCTCAGGGAAATTAAATAACTGAAGGGAAACTAGAGCAGAGATGAATGGAGCGGTCAGCACTCTGGCCAATGATGCAGAGGATACGGGAGAACTATTCAGAGTCCATGTAGGTGTAAGAGGTGGGGATAGAGAGAAGCAGGACTGTGAAAACTTGCTTGAGCAGAAGTACCCTCCTGTTCTCTCAGCTCCAGACACAGCAACATCCAAATTAATTTGCTTAATCAGATTATAAAATCTTTATATACTCCTTATTAAGTTTGAAAAAACAAAATAGTTACTTATAGTTCTACCAAGTAGAGATAACTACTATATACTTTAACTTCCTTTTAGAGCCTAGTATGGTAGCTTCTAGCACTTGGGAGGCTGAGGCAGGAGGATTACCCTGAATTTAAGGTCAGCTTTGGGTAAACAGTGAGTTCCAAGGCACTCTGAGTTAAGTGAGACCCTGTTTCAAGACACAACAATGCAAAGCAGTGCTGGTGAAATGGCTTTGTGGGTAAAAGCACCTGCTTCACAAAGCAGGATCCTTGGACTCATGAACATGGTCTGACCATCACACCAAGACTTGGGTGTGCCCCTCTCCAGTAATAGTAAGAATAAATTTATTAAAAATGTTTTATTAAAAAGAAACCCAATGTCTTCCAAATTTAGAAGTCCTTCACACCCATTATTTGGTTTAAGTCAAGGCTTATTCTACCTGAGGATCTATGTGAATGTAATTATTGTTGTAATTTTGAGGCAGCGTTCCTATATTTATGTGCTAATGGATCTATATTTTGTTGAGACAGAGAAGTAGAAGATTTTGTTCTTCAGATATATCTTGTTTTTGGCACTTCACATATTGAGAAACACTGTTTTCTGTGTTCTTTAATCTGGATTAAAGAGTTTAAATAACATCAATTTTTGTGATACTGGCTTTTCTTTAATGCTTCACCTTCGAAATTTTATTTTGGCTTTAGGATTAGAACCCTATTTTAACTTTTACTTTCAAATAATTGAATATATACTGAGAAAAAGTTAGCATGCACAGTGTTCCTGTGTGTATCTTCCATTAGCTTCTTAAAATCATTGCTGGAGTATTTACTAAAGCTAAAATTAATATTGGCATTCTACTGTTGACCTGACTGACCTGGAATTCGCAGTGTAGCCTAGGCTGGCCTCATTCAGGACCCTCTTGGCCCTGGCTTCCTGAAAGTTAGAGTTAAAGGGGCAAGTCACCATGCAGATGTTTGATTTCTTAATAACAACCAAAACAGATTTGTGATGTGATTTCAAAATGACTAAATAATCAACTTAGAAAGTAATTTAATAAACTTGTCTTCTACTAAAGCACAAAGTCCAGGTGCTTCCTCTCCCATGCAAAGTCTAGCTCAGTCCTGTCTAGGTCTAGTCCTGGAACATTGCTTACCAAGTAATGACAAAGTGTCATTTGAAGGAGCAACCATCATCTGCAACTGTAGGGTAACAAAGTGTCTTTGAAGGAATAACCAGCATCTGCAGCTCTAGGATGGGTCATCAGCCAAGCTTACCTTGTCTTGCCATAACTTTGGCTTAACCTCAGGTGGTGTCACCCTCTAGTTTTATCTCTGTTGCCGTGTCCAGGATTATAAACGTGTTGTGAAGCTGAGGGCACATCAGATGCTTTAGGATACGGCTAAGCTTGTCATTCATCTTCAGAGTGTCATGGATATCAACTTTGTGTTGGGCCGATTTTGCTTTCAGCTCTTGTATTTGTTCATGAAAATTCAAGCACTACCACTGTGATAAGTGTTTGGTAATTCAGGCCTGTCCCTAAGGGTTGTGCCTCAGAGGCAAACACAGACAGTAAGAGTGTGACAGTTCTTATAAAAATTAGTGCCCTTTAGAAACTGACTTCTGGGAAAGCTTTTGTTTCTAAAAGCTCCACTGGGCCTGGGACTCCACTGGGCCTGGGAGCTGGTTAACTGTGGAAGTACAGTCTCCAGTTGCTTGTTCAGTGTCCAGTGTGAATCCAAGCTCTGCTTTGGCCTTGGTCCCCCACCCTCAGCTGCTTCAGTGTAGTGTGTTTAGATGTCTTGTCATATCATGGAAGAACAGTCTTGTGAGTGAGTCATCAGGGGGTCAGACGAGTCCAGCCACTCAAAGCCCTATAATTCCAAGTGTCCTTGATCTGCAGAAGCAGCTCTATACATCTTTTGAACAAGTTTTCACAACTTAGCTATAGGTCTGCAGTAAAATAAAGCCCACTTCTACGCTTCATCTTCTTCCAGATTCTTGTTGCATTTGTGGTGATTAAAGTGACAGCCTCAAGAGGCGCAGTCTTAAGCTGTCAATTCTTTCATCATCTCATACAGTGAGCCTGATTCATTCATTCAGTGAGTAGAAATTGAGCATTTTCATGTGCTAGGAACTATTTTACATGCTGGGATACAACACAGAATACTAAGGTGCTCTTCCAGACTATAAGGATCTATGACTAGGTAAGATCCTATAGTTTATCTGACAAAGATCTGTACTGTATGGAAAGAAGTGAGGTATGAAAAGAGGGTGAGAGGTAACCTTGGTGTGTGTGTGTGTGTGTGTGTGTGTGTGTGTGTGTCTGCGCATGTGTGAAGGGTGTTTAGGAAAAGCCTCCCTGAAATGAAGAGACAAACTAGGTTGATAGCCAGGAAAGGAAGGAGAGTAAGTCAAAATTGAAGAGACAGAACTACATTTGAGAGGGAGAAAGGGCAGTAAGAATGTCAGAGTGGCTGGACAGCTTGAGGTCAGAGGTACCAGGGACCTAGGATGCTGTACATCATATATAAACATCATCTTTCATGGCTGGAGACATTTCTCAGTGGTTGAGATCTGTGACTGCTCACAGAGGACTCTAGTTTGGTTCTCTGTACCCACACTGGGTGTCTTACAGCCCCCTCTAACTCTGGCTCCAAGGGATCTAAGGCTGTCTGCTGACTTCCACAGGTACCTACATGAGCCTAGTATACACACATATGAAAATAAATATTTTTATAAAGACTGAAATTTTAAAGTGTTTGAATTTGTAATGACTATGGGTCTTCTAAGGTTCTAGCTCATTATCTATCTATCTATCTATCTATCTATCTATCTATCTATCTATCTAT